>NC_037672.1:77465766-77480008 GCF_003255815.1 Theropithecus gelada
TTTTTAGTAGAGACGGGGTTTCACCCTGTTAGCCAGGATGGTCTCGATCTCCTGACCTCGTGATCCGCCCGTCTCGGCCTCCCAAAGTGCTGGGATTACAGGCTTGAGCCACCGCGCCCGGCCATCTCTAACAGTTTGTTAGTAAAATATTTACGGTTTTCTATATATAGGATCATGTCATCAGAAAATAGGGATAATTTTACTTTTTCCTTTCCTGTTTGGATGCTTTTTGTTTCCTTCTCTTGCCTGATTGCTCTGGCTAGATCTCCTAATACTATGTTGAATTGAAGTGGCAAGAGTGGGTACCCTTATCTGGTTTCCTGACCTTAGAGAAAAGGCTTTCGACTTTTCACAAGTGAATGTGATGTTAGCTGTGGGTTTGTCATACATGACCTTTATTTGTACTGAGGTGTATATCTTTTATGCCTCAATTATTGAGAATTCTTATCATGAAATAATGTAGAGTTTGTCGAATCCTTTTAAATATTAACTGTCACTTGAATTTGTTTAAACGTTTGCACTTTATTGTATTAATTCTTTTTGTTTGTTTGCTTGTTTTTTGGTTTTTTGAGACGGAGTCTCGTTCTGTCACCCAAGCTGGAGTGCAGTAGTGTGATCTTGGCTCACTGCAACCTCCACCTTTCAGATTGAAGTGATTCTGGAGCCTCAGCCTCCCAAGTAGATGGGACTACAGACATCCACCACCACACCAGCTATATTGTATTAGTTTTTGTTTTTTTGTTTTTTCTTTAATTGCTGCTGTACTACTTACCTTTTTAAAACAAGAAATATATTATCTCACAGTTCTGTAAGTTGAGTCTGGATGGGCTTTGTTGATTCCTCTGCTCTGGATCTCAAAAGGCTGAAATAAAGTGTTTGCTTTTACCTGGAGATCATGAGGAAGTGTCTGTTTCCAGTCTCTTAAGGGGTTTGGCAGAATTCAATAACTTCCTAGAAACTAATCTCAGCTACTAAAGATTTCCCGTATTTCTCTTCATCGTGCTGCCTTCATCTTCAAATCAGCAACCATGCATCCAATCTTTCTTATGCTGTGAATCTAAATTCAACTTTTAGATGAGAACACAGAAGAATGGTGACTCACTCTTTAGCTTTAGCATCAACTAAAATTAACTGCATATTTAGTTTTAAATATAAAATTAATCCTAAATGGCATTTTGTCATTGCTAACTGAAAATCAAATCTCGTAAGTTTGGAATGAGTAAGTAACTAGGTACATTGTTTTTAAAGCAGCTTCAGTTTTACTGTAGAGGAAGGAATGCAACAGTTAAAAAATAGAGACATATAAGTTAGCCAGAATTCACATACAAATTAACATCTACATAAGATATTGGTGACACATGTAACTATAAAATTTTCTGCCCTTTATTGTTCTTACTTGGTGAAAAAGTAATTGAAATTATTTGAGCTCAGCATCTTCATTGGAGAAAAGCAATATTATTATGAATCATGCAGTGTTCCTATAAAATTTATAGTCTAGTTATATATCTGTCTAATCTATCTATCCACTTATCTATCTATCTATTCTCTCTCAGGACAGATTTGGAATACAATAATTGTTTTTTAATGATGACTCAAGACTCTGTTCAATATTAATTTCTTATCCTAGCTGCTCCAAGAGAAATTGTTGATCTACCTTGGTGCTTGTACAGCCTATTCATCAATGCACTAATATTGTAGTTTGAATTGTTTGTGTGTCTGTTGTTGGTAGACTCAGGTATTTGAAGTAATAAACTGTGTATTTCACTTTATTATTCTTGACACCAGAAAACCACTAGCTTATAATACCATTCATCAATATTTTTAAAAATATTTGTCTTAGAATTTGAACAAAAATAGTTTTAACTTAAGAATTGGAAAATGATAAGGCAATCAATATTAGTTCAATTTTTCTTTTCAGGACTAGTTAGGCCTTGATCCAAATGCTTAACACAAATGCTTATTTTTCAATAAGGGTCTGATGTCAGTGCTTTGAGCAGATTAAGTAGTAAGATTTAAGGCATTCAATGGATTGGTATTAGGTATGTTTTACTCTCTACTGCATTAGACTAATTTATAAAGTGCAATTCACAAATGCCCTCCATAAATAACATATACCATTTATTATGAAATTAGACTGCTACTCTTTTTATTAAAAATGTTTGTCATACACAATATTTTTTAATTTTTTAATCAATTCATAATAATTTACATATCCATGGGGCACATGTGGTATTTTGTTACATGCATAGAATTTGTAATGATCAAGTCAGGGTATTTAAGGTATACATCACGTTATTCATCATTTCTATTAATATGTATTGGGAACATTTAAAGTTGTCCCTTTGGCTGGGCACAGTGACTCACTCCTGTAATCCCAGAATTTTGGGAGGATGAGGTGGGAGGATCACTTAAGCCTAAGAGTTGAGACCAGCCTTGGCAATATAGTGAGACCTCATCCTTGTAAAAATTTAAAAATTAGCTAAATGTGGTGGTATGTGTCTCTTTCCCAGCTACTCCAGAGGCTGAAACAGGAGGATTGCTTGAGCTCGAGGCTGAAGTGAGCCATCCTCAGGCCACTACACACCAGACTCAGTGACAAAGTGAAACTCTGTTAAAAAAAAAAAAAAAAAGGTTCCCTTTTCTAGCTACTTTGAAATATACAATACACTGTTATTGACTACAATCACTCTATTCTGCAATCAAACATTAGAACTTATATCTGATGTCTAATTGTATATTTGTATCCATTAACTAGTCTCTCTTCATGCCCCTTTCCCATCCAATCACCTTTCTCAACTTCTGGTATATTTCTGCTCTCTACTTGCATGAGATCAACTATTTTAGTTTCTAAATACGAGTGAGAACTGTGAAAGTTGTCCTTCTGTGTCTGGCTTTTTTCACTTGTTATAATGATCTCCAGTTCCCACTTTGATGTTATCCACCATAACCCATATTTTACTTGGTGGCACTTACATAAATTATCAGCTTAAAATATTAACTATTGAAACTGATAATTACAATCACTGATTTCTATAAAACTTTTCACACAACCTGACTATATTACTATATTTATTAAATTAGTTGGAGTTTCTAGAGAAACAGAACCAAAAGAATGTGGAGAGTGGCTCATGTGATTGTGGAGGCTTGGCAAGTCCAAACTGATGGGATAGGTGGGCAGACTGGAGACTCAGGGAAAAACTGGTGTTGGAGTCAAAAGGCAGTCTGCTGGCAAATCTTCTTCTTGTTCAAAGGAGATCAGTCTTTATCAAGTGAGGCCTTCAATTATTTGGATATGGCTCCACCACATTCCAAATGGCAATTTGCTTTATTCAAAGTCTGCCTACTTAAATGTTAATCTCTTAATTTATATAATCTTAATATTAGTCAATAAAAACTCGCCAAGAATAAGATATAATAAAATGTTAATCTCCTTCAAAAACACCTTCACAGAAACATCCAGAGTCATGTTTGACCAAGTATTTGGGAATTGTTACCCAGGCAATTCATCACATAAAATTAACCTTCACACCTAGTTATGTAATTTGAACTTTTATTAAGGGAAATAGGTTGCATTATTCTATCTACTTCATTCAGAGCTGAGATCCACAGGACATTTTCCTGAAAGCATTACAATGACAATATTGTAAGCTAAATAAAACATGAAAATACTACTATTCTGGCAATTATTTTTCGTGTTGAGAAAATAAGTCCATGACAATATTTGTATGAAATAAGTTGAAACTAAAAGGGTGTATTCTGATTCAATTTACCTATACATTAAGGTACAGTTTTATGGGACATTGATAATTTTTTTTAAGTAAATGCCCAACACTGCTTCTGTCAATAGACAGATGTTAATTCTTTCCTTATATTAAAATGCAGAAAAGCACACTCTATATTCATTAAACATGAATCATGAAATAATGTTAAATATTTTATAATTTCTCATAAGCAGTGCATTTATTATCTGAGAAATCAACTCTGACAAAAATATCATTGAGAATTGAATTAGCATCTGCTTAAGTTGGTAAATAGTCTTTTTGTTTTCAACCACACTATTATTCTTCACGTGTAAATTTCATTATTATTTTTCGTGTATATTCAATAAAGCTGTTTATTTCTATAATGAAATTGCCCTTCTGGAAATGCTGGAATTCAATTCATGGGTCAAACTCTTGTATTATCTCTTCAAGGCCTGGCTGTGCACCACAACATATTGTGATATATTCTTTTTTTTTTTTTTTTTTTTTTTTGAGACGGAGTCTCACTGTGTCTCCCAGGCTGGAGTGCAGTGGCGCGATCTCGGCTCACTGCAAGCTCCGCCCCCCGGGTTCACGCCATTCTCCCGCCTCAGCCTCCCAAGTAGCTGGGACTACAGGCGCCCGCTACCGCGCCCGGCTAGTTTTTTGTATTTTTAGTAGAGACGGGGTTTCACCATGTTAGCCAGGATAGTCTCGATCTCCTGACCTTGTGATCCACCCGCCTCGGCCTCCCAAAGTGCTGGGATTACAGGCTTGAGCCACCGCGCCCGGCCAACATAATGTGATATATTCTTAAGACTTACTCCATAGTTCTCAATTAAATGAATTATATTCAATAACTATATGCTAAGTTATATGAATATTTAAACCTATGCCTTGAGTTATAATTTGTTTATCTCACACAGCATTTGCAATTGTGTTAAAGCTTAGAATCTAGATTCATCTTCAGGAATAATGTCTTCAAGGATTTTGGATTTTTCACTCGGGGTAATCGAACTCTGCCATATTTCAAAGCAAGATCAAAGCAATGGGATCCTGCTATGCTTATTCTTTAAAGGTTTTTATAAGCCAGGGGAGATGGCTCACACTTGTAATCCTAGCACTTTGGGAGGTCGTGGCAGGTGGATCACAAAGTCAGGAGTTTGAGACCAGCCTGGCCAACATGGAGAAACCCCGTCTCTACTAAAAATACAAAAATTTCAAAAATTAGCTGGGTGTGGGAGTGCATGCCTGTAGTCCCAGCTACTCGGGAGTTTGAGGCAGGAGAATTGCTTGAACCCAGGAGGCAGAGGTTGCGGTGAGTCGAGATCATTTCATTGTACTCCAGTCTGGGCAACAAGAGTGAAATTCCATCTGACCAAAAAAAAAAAAAAAAAAAAAAAAGTTTTTATAAATTATTTTCACATTTTATTTTAAAAAATTATGAGAATTTTAGTTTTTTTGTTTGTTTGTTTGTTTTTGTTTGTTTGTTCTTTGTAATTTCCAAAAAACCTCCAGTAAAGGAATTGCATTTGAACATAAGATGGAGTTTTGCAATTTTGTTTTCTCTTGAATCTGTACTCCCTATTGGAGGCACCAGACATTGTATCCTGAAGAATCCAAGATGTTCTCAAGACTGAGGTAACTGGAACAAAGAGGAGGGATCTCTTCCACGCTATTACCTGTGCAGTGGACACTGGATATTTTCCCTGACAATAGCATCACTTTCCCAGAATGTAGAGTGGTCAATGTCACTGGAAACCATGTGAAATTGTATACAGGAAGAGACATGTTCTGAGCTACAATTTTTTTAAAAACCCCAAAGATTGCTCAGACAAAGAACAGACCAGAATTGGGGAAGATAGTGGAAACAGGGACACAGAAAGGAATATGTTAGAATAGACTCTAGGAGACTAAAGTGGGGTATAAACCACTGTGATGTCAGTAGATGAGAAAGAAGTGATCAGATTCTGGGTAGATCAAAATGACAGTGCTGGAAAAAAGAATTTCTGCTGCATTCGATGTGGCACGGAGGTAGGATCAAAACTAAAGAGTGAAATAACTTTCCACATTTACCTATCAGAATATCTGGAAGAATGGCAATGGTGAAGTTATATGGTTTGGCTGTGTGTACCCATGCAAATCTTGCCTTGAATTGTAGTCCCCACATGTTGAGGGTGGGAGGTGATAGGACCCTGGGGATGCTTTCTCGAAACTATACTGTTCTCCTGATAGTGAGTGAATTCTCGCAAGATGATTTCATCTTATTCTGCCATTATGATGGTTTCATAAATGGCAGTTTCCTCTGTGCTTTCTTTTTCTCTCTCTTCTGCCACCTTATGAAGAAGGTCCTTGCTTCACCTTTGCCTTCTGCCATGATTGTATCTTTCCTGAGACCTCCCCAGCCATGTGGAACCGTGACTCAATTAAAGCTCCTTTGTTCATAAATTACCCAGTCTTGGGTACTGTTTTATAGCAGTCTGAAAACAGATTACTACGGTAAATTGGTACCCCGAGTGGGGCACTGCTATAAACATAACATGAAAACGTGGAAGCAACTTTGGAACTGGATAATGAGTAGAACTTGACACAGTCTAGAGGGCTCAGAAGAAGACAGGAAGATGTGAGAAGGTTTGAAACTTCCTGGAGACTTGCTGAATGGCTGTCGCCAAAATGCCAGAGGACTGTTGGGAAGGCATGATTTGTTTTGAAATGTGAAAAGACATGAGATTTGGGAGGGGCCATGGGGTAAATGACATGGTTTGACTCTGTGTCCCGACCCAAACCTCATCTCAATTGTAATCCCTGCATGTCAAGGGAGGGACCTGTAATCCCCATATATAGAGAGAGGGAGGTTAGTGTATCATGGGGGCTGTTTCCTCCTGGCTGTTCTTATGACAGTGAATGAGTTATGATGAGACATGATGACTTTATAAATGGCAGTTTCCTGTGTGCTTTCTTTTTCTCTCTCCTGCAACCTTGTGAAGAAGGTGCCCGCTGCCCCTTTGCCTTCTGCCACGATTGTAAGTTTCCTGAGGCCTCCCCAGCCATGCAGAACTGTGAGTCAATGAAACCTCTTTGCTTTATAAATTACCCTGTCTTGGGTAGTATCTTTACAGTTGTGTGAAAATGAGCTAATATAGGAAGTTATAAAGGACAAGATTTTAAAGACATTGGGCATTAAATTTATGAACACATTTATTTTGAGATATCCCAGAATAAAGTTGTCACATGGGCAGCTGTACACATTCCCATGCCATAGAAATACCTATGAACTCTAGGAAGGGCTGTGTGGTATTTGAGGATATGTCCATCCACTTTTTTCCAGATAAGTCAGTGTTCTTTTATGTGACTCAAAGATTCCTGTATCATGTTGGAATGCTGGATTATTTTGCACTGTGACCTCACTGCATTGATGGAATGGAGTGGAAGATGAAGAGGCAAATTTTTGAATAGACTATTTATATAAGAATGTCACAATTCAGGATTGTAAAGGCAGATCTGTGCATTCATATGGCCCATTCTTGTGAGATACTTGTCCTTGACTTAAAGGGTATTTTTCACCTGACTGAATGTCAAATACCCCAATTCTGGGTAGAAACTGTACAGACATAGGCACACATAGAACAGGCTTCAAGAACAGCAAAATTTTCACCAGAGCAAGAAGCAAAACAGTAGCGATAATTTTTCAGAAGTAAGGACAGGGCTTAGTTTGTAAAGAACCTAAAAGCAAACATATGAAAAAAGTCCGTCATACCCAGGAGACTGGGAGAAACTTGCAGTCCAGTGCTGCAGTACTAGGCAACTCATGTTCAGGGAAAGCCACACTTAATCACCAAGACAATGGGTAAAATTCTCTAGGGCATCTCAGAGACATTCACGGCAGCTGCTTGCGTCACTGGGTCTGGAAACCTAGTAGGAAAAAATGGTTCTGTGGGCCTGGACCAGGGCCCCCTGCCAATCTCTGCAGTCTCAGGACTTGCTGCCTTATGTCTTAGCTGCTCCAGCTCCAGACATCACCAAAAGGGGCCAGTGTACAGCTTAGGCTTCAGAGTATGGAAGCCCCTAGGCTTGGCAGCTTACACGTGGTGTTGAGCCTGCAGGCACACAGAAATCAAGAACTGAGGTTTGGGAACCTCCACCTAGATTTCAGAGGATATATGGAAACTCCCGGATGTCCAGACAGAAGTCTGCTGTAGCAGCAGAGCTCTCATGAAATACCTCTTCTAAAATAGTGCAGAGGGGAAATGTGGGGTCAGAGCCACCACACAAAGTACTCACTGGGGCACTGCCTAGTGGAGTTGTGAGAAAATGGCCACCATCCTCCAGACCCCAGAAGGGTAGATCCACTGACAGCTTGCAACGTACACCTGAAAAAGCCACAGATGCTTTTTTCATGAGTTGAAAGATGACTGTTGAATATTTTGTAGCAAGAAAGTATTTTTCCCATAACAACATCTAATGAGATGAATAAAATTATATTTATTAGAATTCATTTTTGTTAAAGAGTAAATTTGTCTGGAAAGAATGTCTTAAGTAAGCCTGTGTGTATTTGTGTGTGTTGTGTTTATATTCTTGTGTGTGTGCTTCTGTGTGCATGTTTATCTCAGTGGCAGTAAATAAAAATCCACTGAATACTTTGAGGGATATAATAAATGTTTTTTGTTTGTTTGTTTGTTTTGCTGTTGAGGCACCCAGTATGGGGAGTGTTATTACAGTGGAAGAAGATGATACAATGTGTAGTCGAAGTGGAAAAGATTTTCTGCAACCATACAGTTCTTCTATATCAATTAATCCACACAGGAGAAAGGCATTAGGTTCAACAGGACCTTAACTATGGTCTGCTTTTGACTTAGAAAACCTTTAACTTCTTTATGGACAATGTTAATTTCACTTGACTTGTGATGGATTCATTTAACCTCTGTGTCACTCCGTCAAAAGCTACCTGTCTCACACTGGCCTGGTTTGTGAAAGAATAAATGTCTTATTGTTTAAGACAACAAAAACAGACAAACTAAAAACAAGATGGAGAATAAAAATCTTTCTGAAACATTTTCGGATTGCCATTTTGTTTTTCTGTTTTCTCTTAGCAATTCTTCTTTGCTGAGAGCTATGGTTGGTAGCGTGCATTTACTGTGTAGTTTCATTCAAAGCCTTAAAGCCATTACATTTCACGTAGGAGCTTTGTTTTAAATTACACCTTAATTTTAAATTACACTTTGTTTTAAATTTAAATTAAATGGCAGGTGCCATTTTCAACACTCACCATTAATGTTTGTGCATATGAATCGTAAGCAAGTGTGAAGTCTCTCACCTCAGTCTGTTTTCCAATCTGAATGCAAATAACTCCAGATGCTGCCTTTTCCATAATTTATATAAAATGTCATAAATTGTGTCTTTTTCACAAGGACAGAGCTTCTCAAAATGTACTAGGAATTTCAGACTCCTATATCAAAATTAAACAAATGTAACATCAAATATCATGTCTTTATATCTATCTATTCATCTAACATATATCAATAAAATTTGATAGATATATAGATATAGAGTCTTATAGACATAGGTTATATAGAGATATAAATATAGGTTATATTTGTATCATCTTATATGTATAAATATATTACATATGGAGCTATATATACATAATACATATGTATATGTATATATGTGTGTATACATGAGTTTTTTCCTATGATTTTGTCCTATTACTCCCTACTCTAAATGCTGACAATTAAAAAAAAAAATCAATGCAAATGGTAACCTACCTCATTTGCATTGGATTCACTTATTTCACATTTCACAGATATTTATACACAGATTACTGTGGGGGAGGGCAGGGATAGACCCCTTCCTCTCATCTATTAGTATTTATTTCTTACAAATTTTATGTTTTCAGGCATTTTTTTTTTTTAATTTTCAATAGATTACAAATGAAAGCTGGATAAAATGTTCTCCACAAGCCATGACATTTTGTTCATACTTTATGTTTTCTCTCTGTATATCTAAAGTGTGTAATTGAGGTTAATCTTTTGGCAAACTGAAGTATCAACAATCAACCAGAAAGATTTTGAAAGAAAAGCATTCTTTGATGAGTTGAAACTTAACTGTTGAATAATTTGTAGCAAGAAAATATTTTCCCAATAACAAGGTTGAATGAGATGAATAAAATTCTATTTACCAGAATGTATTTCTGTTAAAGCATTAAATTTGCATGGAAAGAATGATTTAAGTAAGTGTGTGTGTGTGTGTGTCTGTCTGTGTGTGTGAGCATGTTTCTCTTAGTGAGAGTAAATATCCATTTAATACTTTGAAGGATATCATTATAAATGTTTCTTTGATTTCTTTCCTGTTGAGCAACAACTACATTTTACTATAAGAATATGTTTACTTGGTTATATAGTTTGCTTTATTTGTCTCTCTAACTTTAATTAACTCATGCAAAATTGGTAAATAGGGTAATGATATCAGTATGATGTGGAATTTACAATTGTTCATATACCTTTCTTTGAGCATGATATCACTTTGCACCACCAAGTAACAGTAGCTGAGCACAACCTATACAACATAAACATGGAAAGATATAAGCTATTAATATACACTGTATCACAATGTCTATTTCTTACCAATCTCCTTTGACCAGGTGCTCTTAGTAATGTATTTTGTCTAATTTCCCTTTTTCTTTGTTAATTTGATCACTGGAAAATCATTCTTACACACATTTTCATCATCCTTTATTCCTCCTTTTTAAAATAAGGCAAACTATATTTTCTGTTGAATTTTTTATTAGAAACATAAATTTAACTGTACTATTATTTTGTTATGACTATTGCTGATTTTGTTAGTGATCACAACACACAGTTGTAAAGATTTTAATTAACCTTTCCCTAACTTTATATTTTTATAACCCTGTATTTTCCTAGTATTTTTTCAGAAAACATGTCTCAGGAATGCATATACCATGTTTTAGTAGAAATGCTTCCATCTGTACAAATGACCAAAAGTTTTTAATGTTGCCTTAAAACCATAATTTAATAGTATATTTAATGAGTTCTTAATAATTTTTTTTTGTAATTTGACATAATATTACATTTATTCCTCACAATGTCCTGAATAGATAGATATTTTGTGGCCTCCATTTAGTTTTGCTTTTACTGTTTGTTTCACAGATGAGAACACTAAGATTCATGGAAGTAATTTACCTGAGAATAATAAAACAACAGAGCATAATTTCAGATTTTAAGTACATTGAATGTGGATAGCCTTTGGCGGTTAAGCAGCAATTACCTTCTCTTCAGAGAGGGAAAGGATTATAAGTACCAGTCTCTTATTTAACTAAAATCATGGTATAAAAAAATATAAATAAACACACACACACAGACACACACACACACACACATATAAAACTACTACCAAGTCTTCTTCTAAGAAAGGCTATTATATTTATTTAAATATTACAAAATCACATCACACATTCTTCAGTGTCATGCAATCCTCTAATCACTGCATATACTAGTGGTGATTAAAATGATCAAGAGTACTTGTTCTCATGGAGATTTCACAACAGTAATGAGAAATGTACACTAAAAATCTTAATATACAAAAGTAGTTTCAGATATAAAGATCGAAAACAGGGAAGTGGGGAAACAATAACAGGGAGAAAATACCAGGATCTGCTCCATCTGGTAGTATTTTTATGAGATTTGTAGGGTGTTTTTCTGGCCGGAAACCTGTGGCTAGTGATGCCTTTGCCTGAGTTTTCCTTGGGCCTGCCGGGCTCATTCTGCCTACTCAGCTTGGCAGGCTGCACTCAGCTCATGCTACTGGCCTGCATCCCACACCTCCAAGGGAAACTGAAGTCAGGTGTGGAGTGACAAGGGGTGTGTGAGTGGGTGTTGAATCAGGCCACTGCACAGTCAGAATGCTGACTCCTGCCACAGGGTGGGCACCTCCAGGTGCCAGCATGGGTGTTAGCTCTCTATGAGGCTGCAGTTGGACCAGGCACACTACAAGCTGCTTCCCCAGCTGTCACCGGGGAATGTGGTGGCACCCAGAAGCTTAGAAATGCCAGGAACCACAGGGGCCCAAAAAGGGAGTCACAGACCTGGCTCTGGAAGCTCCCAGGTCTGGGTTCCCTAAAGGGCTGCAGCTTTTCTCTCCTTCTCTTCACCTGCAACATGGCAAGAAAGGGGCATGTTTCAACTTCCCTTTTTTTTTTTTTTTTGGATGGAGTTTTACTCTTGTCACCCAGACTGGAGTGCAATGGTATCATCTCAGCTCACTGAAACCTCACCTCTGCCTCCCAGGTTCAAGTGATTCTCCTGCCTCAGCCTCCCAAGTAGCTAGTAGCTAGGATTACAGGCCTGTGTTGCCACTCCCAGCTATTTTTTTATTTTTAGTAGAGATGGGCTTTTGTTTAGGCTGGTCTCAAATCCTGACCTCAGGTGATCTACATGCCTCAACTTCCCAAAGTGCTGAGATTACAGGTGTTAGCTACCTCACCTTCAGCCTTAGTAATATTTGGTGGGTCTTGAGCTCTTGTCTGGCAAACAGCAAGAATGCAGTATGAAGACAAGTGGAGGGTGGGCAAGATGAAGAGGAGTTTATTGAGCAGTAAAACAACTCAGAGAAAACCCATAGGGAGAAGTTCATTTCTGCCGCCAGGGTGTCCCAACAAGTAAGTGTTCAGCTCTTAGCAGAGCGGAGACCCTGGAGTGGGAAGCTCCTCTCCATGGGCAGGTTGTCCCATCGTCTCTGCAGCTCTCAGCAGAGAGGAGGTCCTGGAATGGGTTGTTCCTCTGTGCAACTGGTAGTTCCTGCCTCTGCTCAGCAATGCCTGAGCCTGGGGCTTTTATGGGCCTCAGAGGGTAGGAAGTATATGGGCATCCAAGGGAAGGCCCAGAAAAGGCACCACAAGTTCACACTCCAGTATGTGAGAGTGGCAGCTGGGTCCCCATCCTTCAAGCACTTCCTGGCCTGAAGATGGGGCCTTACCAGGAACTGGCCACTTCTGCCCAGGAGCCTGTCTGCTTCTTACTGCTGTTTATGGTGCTCAGGCTGTTCATGCAAAGGGGCATCTATAGGCCACTGCCAAGCTGCCCTCAGCACCCCTTTGGCTTCCCTCCCTTGCTTGTCAGTGCCCAAAGTCCAGAGGGGGCTGAAGCAGCAGGCAGGAGGGGGCTGGTGTGTCAGCACTGCTCCAAGTGTGCACAAACCCAGACTGGCTGTCACAGTGCCCAGGCTCGGTCCCAACTTTGCTCTGAAATTGGAGTGGGCACTGACAGCAGAGAGAAGCCAGACAGCTGGAGCAGACACTTCCAAGCCTGTGAAGGCAATGGGGCCTCCCCAGACCTCTGAGAGTGCAGAGATTCCTGGGCCTGCAGCCATGATTTGGGTGGCTGCAGCTGTGTCCAGTGGGGTGATTGTCCTGCCTGCTCCATGGAGTGAGAGGCTGGGGCCGCAGTTTGGATGGCTGCAGCAGAACCCAGGGAACTCCTGCCCCTACTCATAAGGGGTGAGACTCCCGCTTGTGAGTGGCTTCTGCCAGCTCAATGGAGCATGCAGTCCTGGCCTCACCTCCCTACTGCAGCTGGTGTGATGGCAACAACCTCTACAGATGACCTGCTGCTGCCATCAGTATCAGGAAAATTCTCTCTGTATGGAGTCATTCAGTAACTCAGAAAGTCAAATAGTTGAGTAAAATGAAGTTTACAGTTGCCAATAGTGAGACCAAGAGAGAACAGGGCAAAGTAGGTCTGTTCCTCGGGTTGTGATTTGTAATGGATCCTAGAATTGAGTCCAGAATAGCATGGAATTTAGGAGAAATGAGGAATTTATGATAGTGAAAATAGTAGAATAATTCTTGGAAAATCAAATAATATTTTAGAGAGAATTATTAGTGCAAATAAGCAGAAAGGAGAGATGGTGATTATGAGAAGATATTTGGAATCTCTATTTTGGGCATAGTGCATTTCTTTGTGTAAGACTCTGGGAAAGAGTTGCAGAACAGAGAATCTTCAGATTTGAGTACATCAAGGACCTAAAGGGCAGAAAATTAAAGTGATATTAAAATCACCAACATTGGTAAGTAAGTAGTGGAGGAGAGGATGTTCTGTGCTAAAAAGATCAGTGATTTATGTGGAAAGAACATTAGAGATAACAATAAGAATAAATAATATTAGATAGTAAAGTCTAGTGATATGCATTCCACAAGGAAAATTGAAAACAAATGTTTTTAAAGCAGTATTTAATAAAAGGACTCCTAATACTCTTTCTGACAATCATGTGAGTTTTTTTTTTTTTTTTTTTTGAGACGGAGTCTCACTCTGTTGCCCAGGCTGGAGTGCTGTGGCCGGATCTCAGCTCACTGCAAGCTCCGCCTCCCGGGTTCCCGCCATTCTCCTGTCTCAGCCTCCCGAGTAGCTGGGACTACAGGCGCCCGCCACCTCGCTCGGCTAGTTTTTTGTATTTTTTAGTAGAGACGGGGTTTCACCGTGTTAGCCAGG
>NC_037672.1:77480098-77647806 GCF_003255815.1 Theropithecus gelada
GCTCACTGCAAGCTCCGCCTCCCGGGTTCCCGCCATTCTCCTGTCTCAGCCTCCCGAGTAGCTGGGACTACAGGCGCCCGCCACCTCGCCCGGCTAGTTTTTTGTATTTTTTAGTAGAGACGGGGTTTCACCGTGTTAGCCAGGGTGGTCTCGATCTCCTGACCTCGTGATCCGCCCGTCTCGGCCTCCCAAAGTGCTGGGATTACAGGCTTGAGCCACCGCGCCCGGCCGACAATCATGTGAGTTTATTATGAAGTATAAACACCAGTTGAAGAAGAGGAAGAGAAGTTTTATATTATAGCAGAACAATGAAGGAATCTCTGGAGTGGAATTTGATGATTTAGAAGACAGGCCATGAGTACCCTAAAGCATCAGTCCCCAACCTTTTTGGCACCAGGGATCAGTTTCGTGGAAGGCAATTTCTCCACACACTGGAGGTGGTAGGGAGTGGTTTCAGGGTGATTCAAGCACATTACATTTATTTTGCACTTTATTTCTATCATCATGACGTTGTAATACATAATGAAATAATTATGCAACTCACCAAAATGTAGAATCAGTGGCAGCCCTGAGCTTGTTTTCCTAAAACTAAACAGTATCCTCTTGGGGTAATGGGAGATAGTGACCATCACGCATTAGATTCTCGTAAGGAGCATGCAACCTAGATTCCTCTCATGCGCAGTTCACAATAGGGTAGGTGCTGCTATGAGAATCTAATGCTGCCACTGATCTGACAGGAGCCAGAGCTCAGATGGTAATGTGAGCAATGGGGAATGGCTGTTAACATCGATGAGACTTCGCTCACATGCCCACCACTCACCACCTGCTGTGCAGCCAGGTTCCTAACAGGCCATGGACCAGGACCGGTCTGTGGCCCAGGGGTTGGAGACCCCTGCCTTAAAGTATATTGGAAAATCTCATAAGGTATGACGAGGTGGACAATCAAGTCTGATTAGTGTTTCTGCAAAGTAAAATTGGGAGGAGTGTCACTGAGGTAAAGAATCCTCTGGGAGACTTGCACAGCAGATATTATCTAATGTAAATGGGGACATAGATATGATGACCAATCTTGCTTCTTCCTTAGATAATAGTGGGTAATTCAGTGAGCAAACTGGTTACAAATTTTAACCAGTGAGCATAAAGAAATAGTTTGGTTGCAATCTGTATGCCCCTCTTCCTGCCCCACGTAATTCTTGCTTTGTGCTTTGTATCACAAATAACCAACTTGTTGCTTTATGCATCCTTCCTTCATCCTATGTTTTATTGTATAATTCAGAGTTTTTGTGCAACTTTAAAATTTTCCATTTCTAGAAGCCTGTCTTTGTTTTCCTATAGAAACTTTCTTCTGCAGTTGCTGATTATATTGTGTTAGAGCATTCTATCTTTCTTATTTGAGTACTTGGTAATAGTAAACTCTTTAGCAGTTGCATTGTTTTTCAAGGTCAGCAAAATTATACACATTGATTGGTGCTGGTTTGAATGTTAAACACATTTAGTTGTTGAGGATGAGAGCAGAAACAGTTTTCTCATTTTTCAGATAGATAAACACTATCATACATCTCATACTAAACCATTAAATGTCTCACTGGCATCCTTGGTTTCATTCTGGCTTGATCACTTAATTATGTAGGTAGCATTTACAAGACTGCAAAGAAATGGGTTACAGAGAATAAAATGGTCCATTTAATTCCAGTGAAGTACTATACTAAATGAATCATTTTTAACAAAATAAATCCAGCTAATTTAACTATTAAATCAGTAGCCAGTAACTTTAGCACATCAAGGAAGAGTTTTGGCTAATATTTGATGTTTATTTCTTAAGAAGAAATACAAGAATTCATGTACCTGCCCCTTTTCTTAGATCTGTAGGCCTCCACTGTTTAGAAGGAGTATAACAATTCTAATAAAATAAGATATTCAAAGTGATAATACAATATACATAGGACATTCTCTCATGCCATGACACTTCCTATTTAGCATTCCATTCCCCAATTAATACTTCCTATTCCTTAATTTTGTTTTGCACATTCTTCCTAAATTTTCAGGATGGTTTAAAGTCAAAGAATACTTCACATTTTGTATATTATGGTTGTATATACTTTTTGCATAAGCACATACATTATTAGTAGCACTATAATCATATTGTATATAATCAAATTACAAGATATTCTGCTTTTTTATATAGAATTATCCACATGCATGGCAGAATTTTACTCAATATTGTTTTATTTATCTCATCCCTTTCTCTTGAAATCAATTTCTTTTTCTCAAATTGGTCCTTTAGATGTTAATCTAATGATAGAAAGAAGTGTTCTATTGACAGTAAGACTTGTTAGTCTAATTAAACTTGTCCTTATTTTACATTTTATTTCAATAGTGTTTTATTTAAAAGCTATTTGGCCAATATCTTATATTGCTCTTTAGAACTCTTCTATTAGTTTAATTGCCATTTATTTGTTGGTAATATTTATGACATTTTTTGTTATTTTTTAATCTGTCTTTTTAAAATATTTTTCTATTATTGTTTCAAACGTTTTAATAATTATACACTTACATCTGGTTTTCATTAAATATATATTCAGTATATATGTCTTGTCATCATACATGTCTTTAATTATATATATCAATATATGAATATGTATACATTTTATTTTATATATATGTATATAGTTATTTACAGTAATTCTTCAATATTTATCTTGATATATTTTGCCAGTGTTGGAAAACTCTCAGCCATCATATTATTCAATATATAGATTTTTTACTTTTCTTTAACTTTTTTATTCTCACATGTCATTTTCACATATATTAGAATGATGTACTTTTTCATTGTTCATCATGTATATATCATACACCTTTCCTATTTCACATGTTTATCTCTCTTTGCTTTAGTTGGGATATTTTCTTCCAACTTCCAGTTCACTATTTTTCTCTCTACCATGAGATGATATCTCATAAACCCATTTACTATACTTTACAGTTCCAAAATGTCTGTGTTTCTTTCTATAGTTTCCAGATTTCCAGACAAATAATTCTGTCTTATATTTTATGTTTATATCAATCATAGTTATTCTTAATTGTGTATGAAAACTTTATCTGAATTGTTGGTGAAACTCTCTGTAATACCTTTTAATTTCCCCCTGGTTTTTCATCATGTCTTGTCTTCTAGCACTCTTTGTTATATTTTATTGAGGCCTGGTATTATATATGAAAAAAATTAGAGGTAATTATAGGGTCTGAATAAAGAAGTGATCTCCTTCCAGAGAAGATTTACATTTGCCTCTGCCAGCAGTAAGGCTGGACTTTGGAGGTTACAGATCACTTTAATTCAAACAGGGATGGAGATGACTCAAAATTGGACTTAATTTCCTTTAAGAATTGATTGATTTCTGATTCATCCTTATTTAAGGGTAATGACTGAAATTGTGAACTTTTACCAGAGTTTTTCTTTGTGCATAAAGTTTGATTTTTGTCCCATTAGGCTCATAGGTGTGTGAAAAGCCCTGCTCAGCTTCCTCGCCTCTTAGCAACTTCTTCCAATATAAACAGATACCCTTAGGGGAATGGAGCTGTAGTTGCTGGACTTGGCTTTCTGAGCATCCTCTGTCTCCCAGATCTTGGTTCCCTAATTATTTTTATTTTTCTTAACAACTCTGTGGAGATTTTGATAAAATATTTTCTCATACTTTTTCAGTTGTTTGCAGCAGGAGGGATGGATGAGATGGAATATGTGATTTGTCATTGCAATTAATGGACTTTTTTGCTTATTGTTGTATATGCCTGTGAACATATATCATTTAATTTTGGTCCCTATTTCTTTTCATCTATCTTTCATATTTTCTTAATCCCTTTATCTTTCTGCTTTCTGAGTAGTTTCTTCAGGCTCATCCTTTCATTGACTAATTCTTCTGTTTGTTCTGCATGACTACACCATCATTCCATTACATTTTAATCATAAGGTACAAAAGGTTTTATTTCAATAAATTTTATTTGATCTTTTCTCAAAAAAGCCTGTAGGTTTTTGCAGTTCTAATATTTTTGATTCTTTTTTTTAAAAAAAATCTTCCAATCATCTTTAAGTGATTTAGGTGACTTTCTGTGAGATTCCATATTTCTGATGTTCTCTGGAGTTAATCTTATTATTTATCATGTCCCTGCACACTTTCTAAAGGTGAATTAGTTTTTATATGATTCTTAAAACTTAAATTGTAAGTTTATCTACTTGAGGGTTTTAAGTTGCGTTACCTAAACTGAATGGATGGTCCTGCAGTAGGGTATTTTTTCTAGGACCAGGTGTCCCAGAAGTATTATAGCTTCAGACCACCATTAGTGGCACACTACTAAAGTTTCAATGAGAGTATTCCAAAAACCTAACAATAATATTATAATATATACTTGAGCATCAAAACTTAATATGGCACCAGTGGCTGTTTACAAATTCTCAAGGGATATATATTTTCTATCTTTGAACAGGCAGAGATTGACATATTTTACCTGTATTGGAGGTGAATTTCTTTCTAATTATCTCTTTCAATTAAAGATGTTTATTTGTGCATAAGAATCACAAGTACTGGCCTAGGGCTTTATGTAGATTCCCAATGTGCAAGAAAACCAAAGAAATTGTGTGAACCCCAAAACTTACTGAATTATTTCTCAGATTCTTGATTATTTTCTATCACTGGATTTTCCTTTTTTTGTCTTGAGATCTCTATGCATAAAAGTTATATTTTATCTAGGAATACTAGTTATATGCAGTGTCTATATTGCCAGAAACAAAATATGTTCATTCTTCAGGATGTGGTATTTGTTTAGAATAGAATTGTCATTCTTATTGTATTGACTGCATGCTTCAAATATAGTTAATAACAAATATAATTCTGTTTTTCTTGACAACTCAAATGTTTTCTCCCATTAATCACTTTATTTGGGGTGAGGATCAACTGTGGTCTAATATGAATTCAGTGGTATTCACCTTTATTATTTCTTTCTATGGGATAAATTTTGGTGATTAATTAAACTTTTATTTGGGGGAGAGACAGAGTCTCATTGTATTGCCCAGGCTGGTCTTGAACTCCAAGGGTCAAGTATTCTTCCAGTCTTGGCCTCCCAAAATGTTGGGATTACAGGTGTGAACCATCACGCTCAACTGATTAATTAAAATTTATCATTAATGAGCATCTTTTTTACTTCAGATATATTTTACTCCTATTATAATTTTAACACCACCCTACAGGTTATCAACATTTGAACTTTTGATCAATATTGAATTAAATTTCCACATGAGCAATGACCATATATATTCTGTCAATCATTAAGTATCCTTAAGAGGTCGTTAATGTTCAGTTCCAAACAAGAGCTTTGTAAGGTCTTAAAATTACAAGAGACAACATTTAATTCATTTTAGTGCTCGTATTTCAGAAAATAAACTGGCAGGTTTTATTTCTGTAAATCTGTTAAGACTTCCAGACACTTCACAGTGGTTCGAACATTGTTGCATTCAATGCATGATCAGGTGTTGCTAAGCAGCACGCTATAACTTTATTATTTTAGGTAGCATATAAACATATTTTGTTTACTTTAACCTATGAAAGGTGTTTCTCTGATTTTTTCTTCATATTTAGTTTCTCCTTTTTCTCTTTCCTCGACAGTATAGTAAAATAGTAAAGTAGAGCCCTCAGTTTTCCCTTATAAAATAGAATAATAATTTTATGTATCCTTCTGTGGGCTTTAAACATTTATTGTACTATATTCAATCTTTCAAATATTTGTTCTTTAAAAAGTACTAATAATTGAGCATATTAGTTTGACTTCATATCATGGCTATATTTGGGGTATTTATTATTATTGTAAATGCATTGAAAAGTTGTAATCAAAGCAATATAGTTTTTAACCAAATAAAATTATTTGGCTATGGAAAGTCATGGAGTTTTGTGTTTTGATTTATTAGCTTTAAGAAAATAACATATTTTCTAGATAGTTAAATTTATTTCAGTGTATGCGTTTACAATACCCACTCATAATAGACTTTAGAAGGTAAAAGATACAATATATTCTTAAAATTACCCACATTTATTTTTCATCTGACCTTCCTCTTTTCTTTCACCTAGTAATATATTACCTACTAATAGAGGCTCTGTCCATGGTTTCTCATTTCCATGAAGTACACTTATGCCTTTCTAGTCCTGAGTCATCTCTGCTTTCTCCCATGAATGTATTGAAAAAAAAAAAAAGAAGATAATTGTGGAAAATTCCTTTAAAAATACTCTTTTAAAACATTTATTATATATGTGGTAAATTTGTTTAAAGTTTAATCTCAAAGTTAAGAAGCAAACTTTTAATGGAGACTTTAAAACGATGGTATAGAATTTATTTTAAGATAAAGTTATATTCTGATAATTGTGAATCAACTCTTCATTATGGCAGTGTATAATAAAGATGATTTGATTTTTCTATAGAGATAGAATTATTTAGTGTTCTCTTTATTCCTAATGGTAGTGTAAAGAGAAAATTTCAAGTAATGTTTCTGCTATGACCAATAAACTCATAATATTAAAAGTCAATGACACATGTAATTCTGATAGACATCTTAGTATTTACTCTTGATAGAGAAAATAACCCAACTTCAGGTGCAAATATTAGACAAATTTCAAATGAGATTAAAGTCCCCAGTTTTAAATGAAATATGTTCAAGCTTTTTATTGATGAAAAACTTACATAGACTGAAGTGCACAATTCATAGCTCGTACTACTTGATGTATGTCCAAAACCTGAACACACCTATGTAACAAGTCCAAAGATCAAAAAGCAAAAATTTACCACTTTTAAAGCTTTCTTCGTGCTTTCTCTCAGTCACTATCTGTCATTGTTGGTCAGCACCATATAAAAGATAACCACTATTTCTATTTCTGAAACTAGATAACTTATTTTATGTACTTCCTAGATCTAAATTGTCTTCCCATGAAAACAGTTAGTTTTATAAGCGATAGTTACACTTTTTCTGACAATTAAATGTTATTTCTCATTGAATAGGTCCAAAGTGGTACCCTTCTCGAGTTGGTCTGCAGCTAGAATGTGGTAAGCAGCATTTTTCACTGATGTGTTTATTTAATTTAGAATCCTTTTTCTATTTTCAAAAGCTGACATTCACTTATCACTTAGTAAATATATAAATATTAGTATATTTAATTGATTCTCCTAACAAACTAGAGCTCCACTTTTATAAATGAATAATTTAGTCTCAAAGAGGTATTTTTTACATATTCACGGTCCATGAGTTTTAGAAGCAGATTCTGAAACTAAAATATTTTTGTCTGTGAAGCTTTAACTGGTCACCTTCTCATTCTACTGCCCCACCACATATTTTTAAGGTTAATGCTTATTTTTTTTCATTTTTTTTCTTTTTCTTTTTGCTGTTATAAAGCAGAATAAGTGACATAAGGAACAAAACTAATGAATTTGGAGAAGAAGCGTTATGCCCACTGTTAAACCTCAAGTTTCTCAGATTTTTAAACTCTATGATCTCAAGAAATTTATCAATAAATGCACTTAAAAATGGCTCCTACCAATAATTACTGCTACTGACACTACATCGACTTTATTTTAAAATTGGAATTTTAAATTTTAATGAAAGCTGTGGGTAGCATGTACTTTTTTCAGGATAGAGTGCTGATACTTAGTAAAAGTCTTCAATAGTAAATCTGTAGGAGGTACCTCTTAAGGAATTTCAATCTCTCAATTTTTCGTAAATGATGAGTTGATTTTTTGTTTCTATTGTTTTTCCTAATATTTAGATTGTCCTCTCTCAGGTATTACATGCACTTAAAGACAAATGATTATTTTGTTGAGTCTCTCAAAACTGTTATGAGTGTTTTCATTGCTGTCTTAAACATTTAATCTTTCTCTGAGACCTGTGTGTTCAAAACAAACAACTATGCAAGATTTCTAGAAGCCACACTTTTTTGATTCTCTCAAATTTTTTTTGCTCAAATGTTCAAGAAAAATTCCCAACTACCTAGAGTTTAAGAAAAAAAAACATTATTGTCTCTTTTTTTTTTTTTTTTTGCCTTCATATGGCCTAGCACATTTCAGCACATGAATGCCTTTCAATACATGGATGTTGACATATACGAAATGTAATTGACTCTTACCCAAAGAAGCCTCAAAGAATGTCACACACAACATTGTCAAATGTAACTTCCATTTGAAGGACACTATAAAAGACTGATAAATTTCTGTTAGTTCAGTGTTCTGATGAATATGACATATTCCTTTTCTCCCAGATTTATTTACCTAGTTGAGTGTACCAGGGTGGGATATGAGATGAGTAAAATGTAGTTGTCTACGTGTCCTTAAAAAGGAATGTAATAATGTATTTGAAAAAAGAATCAATTGATTTAGTGAGATATGGTGCAAAGAAATAAAAATCCAAAGCTCACTTGGATTGATTCAGATTTTTACAGTTGATTGACTCTCTCATAGTTACTTGCCTACAGGATCTTCTTTTATGTTGCAGAACTAAAAAAAACACTTAAATCATTTTTAAAGTGTTAGAGTTCATATGTTTATAATGCATACGATGATTGGCACAGGCTAGTTGCTCCATCAGTCTTAGTCATAACTATTAATATTAAGAAGAAAAAAAAGACAATACAAAAAAAAGCAAGGTCTTAATATTTATACATGTTTGCTCACAAAATATACTTACTAGAATCATGGATCTTATATGAATATTAGAGACTTCTATAGTTTCCTCACAAAAAAGAAATCTTTAAAACACAAATAAAATAACAAGCATTGTTTTTCATGGGTAAAATTTTAACCAATTCTTCAGCTCTGTGTCTCTGCTGAGCTGTGCTATATTTAGCTGAACTTGGCTAGGTTCATGCATGCAGCTGCAGTGAGCTCCTGGGCTGTTAGGGAATGATTGGTCTAAAATAACCACAACTTTCATGAAATTCCCTTTGTTCTATGTGGTCTCTCACCTCTCAGCAAAATAGTTTGGACTTACTCACAAGCTGGGAGTAGAGGTATAAAAATGAGCAGAGATACTAAAGAATTGTTGAAGCCCAGGTTTGGAACTAGTAAATGACCGTTTGTCCCACAAGTCACTAGTTAGCCCATATTCAAGGAGTGGGAATATAAGGACAGCTATCACTGAGAAGAACTACAAGGTCATACTGTATATGGTGTAGATATGGTGAAGAATTTCAGCTATTTTTACAATAAATCTGTCATATAATCTGGTAAGTAAAATGTTTTGTATCTTCCTACTTTTATTCATATGCTTTATAGTGTCCTGGAAGGACTGGGTAAAATTTCTAATGTTTAAAATCATTGGATTTCTACATAGAAAATATAGATTTTTTTCCATCACTGTTTCCAAGCAATATATTAAAGCTCCATCCACATCCTTTATACAATAGTCTTGACAAACCACTAGGTTTGTGGTTGGTTGTGTACCCCAGTTCCAGGCCCATACTTGGGAGGGACTATCGAAAGACTGGGTTGTGCTTGTGTTAATTTGGTCAGGAAATTCAGGGCCCTTAAGTGACTGAAGCATGATCTAGAAAAATACGTCATGGGATCTAGTTAGGCATGTCCTGTCCTCTTGGCCCCACACATTCCTCTCCCTTTGATAAAGGACGTAATCATGGAAAGCCAAGGACAATGGTCCCTTTTTCTTGAGTCTGAGTGCTATGATTAATGATACATCTAGATTCCGTCAAGTCGTTTTTTCAAAATCTCATATTGATGGGACTACATTTTAAAAATAGAATGCCAATCTCTGTTCTTTGAAGTTGGCAAGGATGATAGAAGGATAGAAACTAACCCCTTTTCTAAGTGTGCTAATAGATATAATTGGAAATATATTTTCAGCACACTTTCAAGTGATACAAAGCCAGTTGAATTTTTTGTCCATATTAACATTTCTTGTTCTTATACATAATAGTCATAATAGTACTGACACTTTTGATATCAAAGTCTTCACTTTGATCCATATTGCAAAAATTTTCTATCACTATGTAACAAATTTGCACAAATTTAGCGGTCTAAAAAATCTATCATTTATTAGATTGAAGCCACATTATGGCTTGATTCTCTGATTAGGATATTATAAGACTGGAATGAGAGTGTTGACTGTACTGAATTCTCATGTGAAGACTCTTGACAAAAAGCCACTTCCATCTTCTTTTGTGTTATTGGAAGAGTTTGTGTTGAAAATGCTTGTTCCCCGGTGCCACAAAGAAATAGCACTTGAACATAAATTTAATTCTTTCAGCAAGGCAATTTTTACTTTCCGCAGAAAGGGTGCTCATAATAGATGGAATAATGGCAAGAGCACATTTTTGCATTTTATGTTTGTTTGTTTGTTTGGTCTTTGCAGTTGCATGAGAGAAGTTCCTGTGTTCTTGCTGGCTGTCACTTCCTAGAGACTGCTGTCTTTTTTCAAAGGCCACCTGTACCCTTGACATTGACCTTCTCCATCTTCAAGCCAGCAATAGCACAGTGAATCTTCCCAATGCACTGAATCTCTGAATTCCTCTGTCTCTGATTTCTGCACACAGATTGTAAAAATTCATGAAATAAATCAGGACTACCTAGATAATCTCATTTTTAAAAATCATGCAATATAATTTAATCAACAGAGTAACAGCCTATCATATGTAGAATTTCAGGGATTATACAGGGAACAGAAATCCTGAGAATTATCTAAGAAATCTGCCTACCACACATGTGTTCTTAGGCAAACACAGGACTACGTTCACATTTTCAAAGCAATACAAAATTATCTTTATATGTAATTACATATATATATATGTATTTTATAAATAGTAATCAATTTAAATGAAATTTCTAAAATATAACTACAAAATGGTTTTCAATAAAGTACCCAAAGAACCATATACATTAATATGACCACCTAAATTATCTGGCTGTTAAAAGTGAATTTATCAAATTTCTGCCTTCAAATGTAACATACAATGATTGTATATTTTCCTTTCCTTTTAAAAGTCCTTTAATTATAAACGTAAGTAAATATCTTGGATTCTGAAAGATCATCTAATGGTAGATGCAAATTAGCATTTTCTTATTTATTTCAAAAATAGAGACTGGAATGATGCCTTTTAATGATGTAGATAATATAAATCACAAATAACATATGTTAAGTATAACAATAATAATAATAACAATAATAGGATTATATTTGAGAGATTAATCCATTTTGGTGTATGAGCTCTAGTCTACTCACTTTTCTTCCTGCTTGGTATACATTTCTTTAAATAAAACAAAATATATTTATATCTTATCTTATTAAATAATATTTAAGTTTTTTCGAATATTTTCTTATAAATAGTGCTTAAAAATATATTTTTTTACTATCTTCCCATATACACGTTCCAGACTTGTCTGGTGGTTATTTTTAAGAATGCAGTCAATTATGTTTATTTTACATCTATCTTATGAGTAGCTCCCTTCAGTAATCTTTGCTATATCTTTGTCTTACTATGTCTAAAGCCTGTAATACTGGAAACCTTAGTGTGTTTTCATTCCTTTCTTTCCAGCTTCATCCATGTCCCTACAAAGGACATGAACTCATTCCTTTCTTTCCATGCTGAATATACAAACAATTTCATCAAGCCCCATGGTTTTAAATGTTAATGACTCTCAAATATCTACACACACTTCTACCCTGCTGCCTATTTGTTGATTCTTTCTTGAATGTCTAAAAGATACCACACACTTAAAATACCTTAAAGACTCTTAATTTTTACCCTCGTATCTTGCTTTTGCTGTAGTCTTCTTCATGTCAGTTAATGACCATTACAATGCACTTAAGTACTCGGGCCAAAAATCTAACTGTCTTTACCTCACTGAATCCTCTCTTCTCAATCAGTTTATTAAGAAGTTGAATCCAGACTATGTTCAAAATATATTTACAATTGATACATTTTAACATTTTCACCAATACCACCTCAATCCCAACAAAAGATCAGCTCCAGCTGGATTAATTTTAAATGTCTCCTAAATAATCACCTCGCTTCCCTTCTTTCTACTTTTCACACAGCATCCAGAATATATTTTAAAAAGATAAATTATGCCATTCTCCTGGTGTTTTGGAGGGACCATTCATCTATCCACCTCTAATTTATACTATTATAAAATCATTTAGAAATAAGTTGAGATGTCATTGTACTAACACTCAAAATTATACTTTTTGTTGTTTTGTTTTGTTTTCATTTTGAGGCAGGGTCTCACTTTGTCGCCCAGACTGGAGTGCAGTGAAGCGATCACAGTTCACTGCAGCCTTGACCTCCCTGGCTCAAGCAATCCTTCCACCTCAGTCGCCTGAATTGCTGGGTCTACAGGCACACAGCACCAAGGCTGGCTATTTTTTTTCTTTTTTTTTATTTTTTTTTTTTGTAGAGACAGGGTTTCGCCATGTCACCAAGATGGCTGGAACTCCCGGGCTCAAGTGATCTGCTCTCCTCAGCTCGACAAAATGTTGAGATTACAGATGGGAGCCTTCACACCCGTCCTAAAATTATACTTTAAAAAAATCCTGTATGTTATTTGTTTAGGCCCTAATATGACATGTTCTCAGAAATAATAAGATAGTAACTAATGGTAGTCTAAATTTTGGTTAGATGATATTGGGAAACCACTGTGCATTTGATAAGTTGCTAGATATATGTTATAAAATGGCATTGTTCACATTTTGTTTTACTTTGAAGATTTCTTTTACATTGTAATTTCCATATTAAATTAATTGCTAGCTTTTACTGATTTTACATTAAGAAATTATTTATCATTATGCTAAGAAATTGTATTAAAGTAACATTTTCTTGTTGTTTTTATTTTAGGTGGGCCTTTTTTGAAGGACTACATTACCATTCAAAGTATTGCAGCTTCCTCCATTGTCACGCTGTATGCTACAGATCTAGGTCAACAAGTCAGCTGGACCACAGTAAGTATCAATTTGAAATGTAACATACATGCCTCACATTTTGCTCTAAATAATTCATTGACAGACTATTTCTATCAAATAAACTCATAGGGAAACAAAATGTACTGAATGGTATTTTAAATTTTCTATTCTTACTATGACCAGTGGCCAAAGGTCTACTCAAGTATTGGAGCAATAGAAAACCACAGTTTTGAAAAACAAAGATGAATTCTGTTATTGTTGTTGTTGTTGTTGTTGTTGTTGTTGTTGTTTTAAGTGTCAATCCACTCTATGACTGGGAGCTTCAACTTTGTTACCAAAATACCAGGAGTTCAGTCTAGGTCCTGCTGCTAACTGCACAGAAAGCCAATGACAGTGATGACAAGTATTGCCAAGGAAGAAGGCTTAATTTGGATGCTGCAACAGAGGAGCTAGGAGCTCAGTCTCAAATTCATCTGCCTAACTAAAACTAGGGATTTATATAGCAGTGAAGAAATGTAGCAATGTGTAAGAAAACAGGTACTAGGGAGGGACAAGGAGGCATCTGGTGGGGTGATGTGATGAGTTTCAGTTATTTGATACTCTTTTGAGAGGGCTGAAGGTTCTTTCCTGAAGAATGAACTTAGGTAGAACAGATACAAGTTTCAAACTTTAACAGTAATAAGGGTCAATTTCTACATTTGTCCAAAAAGAACTGTCTATGGGACTATTGGGCTGGTTTCATCTGCTCTGCCTATGCTTTGTTATTTACATGGTATCTCTTTACCTTTTCCTTCTAGTAATCTAGGGACATCACAGACTCTTTTGACACTGGAGAGAAGAGTATAGAATATACAGTTAAAAAGGAGGTTCTCAGTCAGAGAAACAAACTTTTGGCAACTGACTATGAAAAAGTAAACTTCTTTCAGCCTGTGAAAATGTTCTTTTGGCTGTTTTTGGAGGAAAATAGCAGGTTTTAAAATTATGATATTTGAAAATGGCATTAGAAGAATGAGGACTACATTGAAAAAACATGGAGGGTTAAGAGGCAGTGAAAATACTTGCTATTAGTGCACAGTATTGAAACACTCATGGGTAATAGAATACATCAATGGAATAGCTTCAACAGCAAAAGGAAATGTTAATATGATATTTAGTAACGGAGGCAGTGAGAGAATTAATAGTTTTGATATACAAAGAATAGTGAGCTCCTTTTCTTTCAATTACATTAAACTTCTGTTATTTGTATTATTTAAACTATGAAAGTTTTTCTTTGCAGTTACATTCCACTCCATATCTGTAATTACCTTTAATCTTTTTCTATTCAAAATGACTTTTATTTTTGCCACAATTAACAATTGACATTACCATTCATAGTTATTTGAGCTGTTTCTTTACAATTAAACAACCATTTTTGTAAGTATTACGAAGGTATGACAATTTATACATTAATATTTGTTAATTTTAATCTAACGCAAATTTAATTTTAAATTTATTAATTAAAATATTGCTACATTTGTTAATATTTTCTAACAATCATTTCTTTTAAGATATATTTTCTGTGTAATTAATTAGTTCTATTTTATGTTTTCACTAAATTGTTGATTTATTTTCCAAAGTATATTGAACTTTTGAGTACTAATTTGTACCACTAAAGATTGAGTTTAGAATCTTATGAATTCTTGTGAAGCATATTTTAATGTTTAGAAAACAACCTATAGAAGATGCATGCATTTGCAAATAAAGTTTTAATACTGTACTTAAATGTAATGTCTACAGACCTTTGCTTAAAGAGATTTTAGAAAAGACTGTTTGGTCTTCAAAGGTTAAAATATTCACAGGGTCTTTGTCCACATTTATGACAAAAAGGGAACTCTGTTTACAGAAATTGTGTCAGGGTGAGCAGCATTAAACCATTAAATCATTAGAAATTTCAACTTCATCACTTGCATGAGCACTGAGAAGAAAACACACTAAAGTGGAATTATTTGGCAATTGTACTAGAAAATTATAGTTTATTTGAGAGGAAAATCATTTATGTGACAAAGAGAACTCTGCAAATAGGCTAGCTATTTTTAAATCAATCCCATGGATCACACATTCTTTCACTCCAAATGAGTCAGCTCTATTAAATGCTGAAAATATACACACTACATTGCAATTACACCCATTTTGTATTCACTAAACTATATAACAAAAGTAATGTTTTACCACATATGACTTTCTTGTACATTGAAAAATATGAAAATCTGTTCCTATAATAAAACATTTCATAGATTTTTGGGGAAATAATCTATTTAATTTAACAAGGTTAAAATTAAGATGTTAATATTTTTCTCCAACCAACAGTGTGTTACAAAATATTGAGAAAAAATCCTGCCTCATTTAACTTACTAAAAACCTTAAGATAAAGGATTAACATGATAATATAACAATTCTAATTATATGAATACTGTTGATTAATTCAAGTTATGCAGTTTTCACCATTTTTGTATTAATTCATGTGTGTATGTGTTAACATGTAATTCTATGCAATTTATCCCTTGTATAAGGTCATGTATCTAACACCAATGTCAAGATAGAGAATTGCTTCATCCTTAAGAAGGAACTTCTTCCTGTTATCTTTGCATACTTACACATACTTTTTCCTATCCTGGAGTAACCACTGACATGTTCTTCATCTCCCTCTTTTTGTCATATGGAGAATGCTCTGTAAAATGATTTAAACAATATTTTGAGATTGATGTTTATTTTTCTGTAAGCATAGTGTCCTTGAAATCCATCCTGATTTTTGTTTGTATCGATAATTGGTTCCTTTACATTGGTGAGTAGTATTCAGTTATATGGATGTAATGGGCTTTGTTTAATCATTTACTCTTTGAATTACATTTGGGTGTTTTTTAGTATTTTGCTATTGCAAATAAACCTGCAATGAATATTAGAGGTATTTGTATGAACTTTTTAAAAAATTTATCTGGGACACAGTGTTGAGTTTTGAGAATTCTTCATATGATTTAGAAACGACTCCTTGTATATGTGGTTTGGAAATATTTTCTCTCATTCTTTAGCTTGTCTTTTCATCATCTTAACAGAACTTTTCACTGAAAGAATTGTTTTCAATTTTAATGCAGTCTAATTTATCAAGGTTTTCTTTTAAAGATTATGCTTTTGCTTTCATATATAAGAATCCTTCAACTAGTTCTATGTCCTGGAGTTTCTCTCCTGTGTTTTCTTATGAGTTTAATAGTTTTATGTTTTACACTTTAATGATAGTCTATTTGTATTGTAAATTCCACATTTTTAATCTCTAAATCTCATTTTCCTCAATTTGTCTTATGTGTTCTATTACCTTTTTTTGTCTTTTTTTCTCACCTTATTTTGAATTAATTGTCATGCTCTCTTTTCTATTACCTTTGTGTTATTTTGGTATTTATGTCTTCTATTTTACTAATTCTAGGGGTTATCAAAGATATTACAGAGTGTACCCTTGAGATATTAAATGCTAATATACATATTTATATTTGATTTTACTAATGTAAAATATTTCATAAATATTGAATATAAAGTTGAATGACTTTATATTTGAGCTCCTCTTGACTCATTTTTCATGGTTTTGTTATAATATAATTTTCTATATACGTTAAATGCAAATATATTACAATTTTATCTAACAAATACCTTACCCTTTAGACTTATCCTTTTTGCTGCAATTTAGTTATTTCTTCTAATGTTGAGCTTACATCTGGTATCCTTCTCCCTGAAGAACATCTTTTGTGTTTTATTGTAGTTCTGTCATTGATGAATTATCTCTATTATTTATCTTAACATGTCCTTATTAACTGTTATCGTTAAAGAACATTTTTACATAAAAATAAGTTTACGTTGGCAGTTCTCTTTTCTTAACTTCACAATATTTTATTGTTTTAATTTCTGAATTCCATTGTTTCTGTTGAAAACTCAGCTTTACTCCTTTGAAAGTAATGTGTCTTTTCTAAATAATTCTTGTTTGGTTTTGTTATCAGTAATTTGACTATGATATACACAATTATAATTATATTTTTATTTATCTTGCTTTAGTTTTATCTAAGCTGGTGGTTTAGTGTATTCATGTGCACAAACATACATGCATATAATTTGAAAAATTAGCTACCTTTATCTATTCAAGTGTTGCTTATCCATTATTCTCTTTAAATTCTTGTTTTAAATTTTATATTACATTTCATTATTTTTCTTTTCAAAGATTTTACATATCTGAAAAATCTCAACCTTATCTTTCATTTATTTTAACACATAAAAGATAGTTTTTGTTAAAGTTTGTGTCTGATATTCCTGTCGTGCGCATCTTCAATTTTTTTATTTTTGCTATTTCTCTTCGTTTTGCTCACAGTCTGTTTAGTCTTTGTATACCCTCATATTTCTAAATGCAGAAAATTTATGTGAAAAATTTTAATGATAACTGACATCTAGGTGATTTTTATCTTCTTTCAAAGATAAGTTACCATCTTCCAAATGAATGAATTGCATTATTGGATCCAAGTCATTTTGATCCAATCAATAATTGAAATTATTTTAGGGTGAGTTTTAGAATCTGTGGAGACAGTTTTATGAGACCACCTTCATCTTTTGGAGACGATGAACAACTGTTTTTGTTTTTTCATTCCCAGGCCCCATCAAAAATCTGTTCTTCTTATCAGGCTTATATGAGGCTTCATATGCAAGGTTCAGTCTCCTCTCTGAATCCCCCATTTCAAAATTCTTGACCTTCTAATTCCTCAATGATATTAAATCTCTGAAGACTGAAAAAAACTTTTTAAAATATTTTGATCAGTTTTTCTCACTACACTCATTAGTATTTTGTGTTTGATTTATCTAGAATAGAAATCTCCATTATATGTTATTTATTTGACAAACCACAAAAAAACACTATTTTTATCTGGCATGATACTAATTTCAACAGTATTCATTAAGTACAAAGTGTTATTGCTGTATTATAACTGATAAATGCTTCCAAAACTTTATGTAACACCCTTATCTTCAGGAGATTAAGGTTAAAACTACTTTATTTTGTTTTCAACAATTCTAAAATATACATTTTTTTAACTGCTGATAACAATTTTAGAAAAGGAGATAGTAAATCCAAAAATGCCCTAATAATTATAGTACTATTTTTTTTCAAGATAAAATGAAATACATTAAGCACAATTTAAGCACATGGACTCTAACCAATTCACAATTGCAGCTTCATTTTTTTTTTAAGCAGAATATTACCTTTTTCAATTTATACATATATCACATTGAAGATTCCACTGAGGTTTCAAAGACTCCCAGTTTCCTTGCTTGCGTAGTACAAATAATGAATTTTGTATTCAAAACAAAAGATTAGTTTAACACAGTTAACTTTTTGAAAGAGAAAATATAAACAGGATTTGATAACGGAAATAAATTGAAATTTCAATATAGTGTTTATCTTCAAAATAAGAAAAAGGTGTATCTGCCTCTTTAGAATATAGAATCTTCAGTAGAATTTTGTATTATGGGGGGTTTCTAGTCTTTGTAAGTTCTTGTGATGTACATGGTCTGTATATGCCTGCTTATTTGTTTAGTTGATTGTATTTGGTTTTGATTTTGTTTTACTTCCTCTTATTTAGCAGAAAAGACCAGTTCCATTTTCAGAAGACCATATTAATATTTGTCTGTCTAGCCCTTATTTTCCTCATCTTGAACTATTTTCTGATTACTTTCTAAGATTAATAAATCATCTTTTCTCCTTTCTTCCATTTGCACTGAAATATTTTTTTAATGCATTGTCCAAAATTTACTTATCATTCTCTAATACTTTCAGGACATATTATTCATAACTCTCCATATTCTAGCAGAAAAATATTCTTTATAAAATATTAATTCTTCTAAAACATATTTTATATATTAGTAGGCTCTCCTGAATTATTTTTGAGGGATGATTGAGATAAGATTATGGTTTAATTTCCTCTCATCCAAAGAAACTTCAGATCTGTGTTAGCATTTTTATTAAGTTAATAAAGAGTGATACTTGGTCCATGTTAACTATTGTTCACAACATTTTATATTCCTGATATATTCTTAGAGAATTTGCTCAAATTTGACTTCACTAGATCAGTTGCTGTTGAAATAATTATTTTATAATTTTTATTGTACTAAAATAATTACCCTCTTCATTATTCCAGAGTTTTGCCGTTCTATCATTACACATTCACAAGTGGCAAACATTTTCTTTATATCTGAATAATGAGGCATTTTGTAAGCCATAAATTACTACAGTCTCTCCTATCAGATTGCTTTTTATAATGAATTGATCAGAAGTTGCATTGTTTTTAATTCTCTCACACAAACCTTTCTTGGCACATGAGAAAATATATATATTTCTAAAAGGCAGAATTGTAACTGAAGAAACCTCCACATGTAAATTTTTATTTATGTATTTGTGTGTAATTACATATATATATAACCTTTAAATAATTACACACATATATGTATGTGAATATATATGAAACCAGGCATATATATTATTCATTCCAACAATCTTCTCAACAGAGATGTGAACATGATTTCTAACCAATGTGCACAGCTAACTGCATTTTTGAGTAAAGGTGCAGAATTAAATTTTTTCTTAAAAAAGTGGTAGCAGATGAAGACAAAATAGTTAATGGCAATCAACTTTATTATTGTTAAGTTGTATTTTTTTTCCTCTTTGAACACTCCAAAGTAAATTACTTTCCCTACTCTGTCTAAATACTTCAGAGGAAATTTAACATGATTTTAGCACTAAAAAATCAAACATTTACCAAATTTAGACCAGTTAGCCAATTAATATTTTGCAATCACTTGGTCTTGTTTTCAATTACCTTTCCAAATATAGTACAAATACGGTTACCCCCACTCTGCTCAAGCACTCAAAAGTTAAATCTTTTAACCGCACAACTAGACTAATTAGAATTAAAGTATAAAATTGCTAATAGAGAAGACTGAATTGTTTCCATTCAAAGTAGAGTCAAATCAATGAATTCAAGCTGACAGGCCCATGGAGGGTAAGGTAATGAAGAAAAGAAAGAGAAAAAGAAAAAAGATACTCTAGCTCATTCAATTTATTGACAGGGACAGTTTATACAGAAGATTAATGTGTATTGGACTGGGAAACGCACAGAAAAATACATTAATAATGGTTTGTTTTTTAAAATAAAATCTCCTTTTTACTATATCTGAAGAAATAAACCAGTTTATTAGGTTCAATATTTATTTTTATTCTAAATTAACTATACATATATTAGGCTTTCTCCCCGTGGTTCTTCCAAGGAAGTCGTTATTTGCAATATCACTAATCTAGTTAAAAAATAATTCACCTATTTCACCAGTTTATGCAATAGGCCAATACTCATAGACACAAATGAACCTTAAAAACATCTATTTTTATTGTTTAATCTAAATCATGTTTTATCCTCAGGTATTTTTGGCTGAATACACAGGACCTCTGCTAATATACCTCCTCTTTTATTTGAGGATTCCATGTATATATGATGGAAAAGAGAGTGCTAGAAGATTACGCCACCCGGTGGTACAGTAAGTGACACACACACACACACACCCACCCACCCATATAACATACACGTTAAGGAGAGGATGAACTAGTAAGCAGGTAAAATATTAGTAAAGATTGTTAGTAAATGCGATTAAAGTGGATACAATTTTATGGAAATATATTTTAGATAACCACAAATAGTGTATGTACAACAGATTCCAGATTTGTAAACTAGAAACTATTAGATATACCTTAAAATAGAGGTACTTTATGTTAATAATGATCACAGCTGTCAAAAGAAATTGGGAAATTCAGAAATATAATTAAAAGAAGTTTACAATTATAAAATCGAGAGACCATGTATAGGATATAAAATATAAATGCTTCCCTAAAAATACATTTATTTATTTGGCAATGTTGCATAGGAAATAAATAATGACCTAACTAATGGACAGGAAGAAAAAACTTTACACGTTACTTTTTATTTATTTTATTTTATTTTATTAGTAGTATTATTTTTTGAGATGGAGTTTCGCTCTGTCACCCAGGCTGGAGTGCAGTGGCGTGATCTTGGCTTACTGCAAGCACAAGCGCCGCCTCCCGTGTTCACGCCATTCTCCTACCTCAGCCTCCTGAGTAGCTAGGACTAGAGGCGCCCACCACTACACCCGGCTATTTTTTTTCTTTTTCTTTCTTTCTTTTTTTTTTTTTTTTTTTTTTTTTTTTGTATTTTTAGTAGAGACGGGGTTTCACCCTGTTAGCCAGGGTTGTATCGATCTCCTGACCTCGTGATCCGTCCGCCTCGGCCTCCCAAAGTGCTGGGATTACAGGCATGAGCCACCACGCCCGGCCACAAGTTACTTTTTATAAGTCAAAATCCAAAATTAAATACCATTTTGAAGTATGACCAAAAAAGAGTAAGGCAATAAACAAAGTATTCTATATAATTGTGGTGTTTAGCATATTGTGAAAATCCCTCTCTCTATAAGAAATACATGCCAAATTAAACCAAAAGAGAATATTTATTCAGGATGCCATAGTGGGATGTGGGAAGGGAAATTTGTTGGGGAAAAAAAAAAAAAAGACCTGAACAAATTTTACGCATTAAATAAACTCCAAGTGAATTAAGAAGCAAATTGTAAGTATTTAGGTCATATGGATGCTAAAGGAGAACTAATTTCATCCTAACTTTCTTACTTCAAATCAAGTTTTGCCTACCTTTAATTACAGTCCTTCAGCCACACGGACCTCCTTTCTTGTCCTGATTGGCTACTGTGTTAGTTCGTTCTCATGTTGCTATGAAGAAATACCCAAGACTGAGTAATTTATAAAGAAAAAAAAAGATTTAATTGACTCACAGTTCCGCAAGGCTGGGGAGGCCTCAATAAACTTACAGTTATGGCGAAAGGTACCTCTTCACATTTTCTTTTTTTTTTTTTTTTTTTTGAGATGGAGTCTCGCTCTGTCGCCCAGACTGGAGTGCAGTGGCCGGATCTCAGCTCACTGCAAGCTCCGCCTCCCGGGTTCACGCCATTCTCCTGCCTCAGCCTCCCGAGTAGCTGGGACTACAGGCGCCCGCCACCTCGCCCGGCTAGTTTTTTTGTATTTTTAGTAGAGACGGGGTTTCACCGTATTAGCCAGGATGGTCTCGATCTCCTGACCTCGTGATCCACCCGTCTCTGCCTCCCAAAGTGCTGGGATTACAGGCTTGAGCCACCGCGCCCGGCCCCTCTTCACATTTTCTTAAGTGAAAGGAATGACCAATTATTTCTAAAAGAGACCATGTATAGGATGGTCTCTTAGTATCATTCTCAAAGGAATTGACTCATATTTGCCATTTATTATTATTATTTTTTTGAGACAGGGTCTTGCTCTGTAGCCCAGGCTAGAGTGTAGTGGTTCAATTATGGCTCACTTCAGCCTCACTCTTCAGGGTTCAAGCCATCTTCCCACCTCAACCCCCCAAGTAACTGAGACTATAAGTGTACACCGTCACAACCAGCTAATGTTTAAAAAAAAAAGAAAGTTTTAGAGATGAAGTCTCATTATGTTGCCCAGCCTGTTCTTGAGCTCCTGGGCTCAAGGGATCCTCCAGATTCAGTCTCCCAAAGTGCTGGGATTATAGGCATGCACCACTGCACCAGCCGTACTATTCTTAAACACAAATACAGCATGCTTGGTAGTATCTCAGTGATGAATGTATTTGTGCCACATTGTTCCCAAATAACAAATATGCAAAGTTTATATAAAGTAATTCCACAGCTGATACACAAACTACTTTTGAAATTTAGGTATCTAGCAGGGATTTAGAAAATAACCACAGGGCTTCTGTTATCTAATATTCAGGATGATGTTGTTTTAAGATGAATTCTTAAATGCCACGTCCAGTTGAAACACATTAAAATGTTGTCTCCAAAATTGCTTTGAATCATATTATAATGTCAAAAGAATTTTCTGCTAAGTTCAGATAGAAGACAGATTTCTATATGTGACCCAACCACCACAAAGTTCTTCAGATCTCTTAGAAACCTCCACACACTGGGACTAAAGGCATATCTCCTGTAGGAACTGTATCCGCATCAAGTATCTTATGAATCTGTTACCTGAACATTTCCTTGTCTTATTCAACAGAAACCAGAAACCTGGTGTAGTGCCATGCCTCCCTTGCTGTTTGTAAAGTTGAAGCTGTTCTTTTCTGTGCTGTGCCCTCATATCCTGAACCTTACTTGATTTAAAATAAATAAGATGTTATCAATATTTTGGTTCGGAAAAAGAATCGGATTCACACCTATTTATGGTTTTACAGTTAATTTAGCAATCAACAGAAAATAATCAGTGTTTGGAAGTGAAACATAATTAAATAGAATAATAATATTTTGAAAGAAAATCAAACTTGGTGCATCACCATGCGGTGATGTGCATGGTGGCATATATATAAACTAAGTTTCTAGCTGTACATTCTATGGGGTTTCTATGCTCTCATGGTATAATGCAAAATAAGTGAATGTACGAACTTAGACAGATCATAGCTTGAACCAAAATTTCTCACTTAGGGCTCTACTACATTGCTGCTTTTTTATAAAACAAAACAAAAAAATTACTATTCAAGGGTTTTTGTAACTACTTCTACAAAAGAACAATAAAATGAGTAGAGATAACAATTTCCTTACCTACTCTGTGTACTCGTACTCACAAGGCAGCTTCTTGTATCTGGACTTTTGCTTTTGTTTGTCTGACTTTCTAGAAAGCTCTTCCTCCAGATATTCACATTGCTTGCTCTCTCACCTTTTTCAGAATTTGTCTACCATTATACTTATAGGTATCACCACCACATAAAACATTTATGTTACATAATAGGTGAAAACTTTTGTTTTTATCAATTTATGAATAATGATAAATTTGATGCTGACTTAACCAGGTTAGTGTTTATTATTTGTTTTTCCTAAATTCCCCCTACTCATACCAGAAATCATTTCCACTAAAATCAACTCCCAAATTTATAAATAAACTCAATGTCTGATTGTATTATTATATAGAGTAAATGATATGCTGATTTTTATGCTCAACCTTTACTGGTTAAAGTATGTCATCAGTTGGATGTGGTGTCTCATGCCTGTAATCCCAGCCTGTTGGGAGCCCCAGGCATGTTGATTACTTGAGCCCAGGAGTTTGAGACTAGCCTGGTCAACAAGGTTTAACCCGTTTCTACAAAAAATACAAAAAAAATTAGCCAAGCATGGTGGCATGGGCCTATAGTCTAGTTACTCAGGAAGCTGAGGTGGGAGGATTGCTGGAGCCTGAAAGTTTAAGCCATGATCATGCCACTGCACTGCAGCCTGAACAACACAGAAAGATCCTGTCTCTAAAAACAAAAACAAACAACACACAAAAAGTATGTCATCTTTGATCCGTATTGATTTCTTTAACAGCAACCAAAGTTTTGAGATTTCACATTTTTATGTATAACAAAATAGGTACAAATTTTAATGAAAAATACATTCTTTATAATATATTCAGAAAAATACACCGCTGTAAATCAATCACATTTTACATTTACTTTTAAGATAATAATTATATAAAAATGATAAGAAGTGGTAACTTAGAGTACAACACAAACAAACACACAAAGAGACAAAATATTACAATATTAGGTAGGAAAAAAACAAAACAAAAACAAAGCACAAAGCTACATTATTACTACACAGAAAATGCAATTTAAACTTTCTCAATCTTAGTGCTTGCTAAAGGACAACCAAACAATTAAAAAGTTATTCTGAATATTATAAAATGTCAAATGCATTCCAAGTAGGCTTTGGATATTTTTAAAACTTGTAAATTGTCTGTGTCAGTCGAGGCAGTTTGATATGAACATATTTGCAATTATTATATTTATACCTACTCCGGGGACAGGTGTGAGCATAACAGTTTATGACTGGTATTATAAAATATTTCTAGTGTCGTCAGAAGTAAATTTATGGAGACTCTTATAACAGCTATTTTTATTGCTAAATTTTTAAAATTTTGAAAATAAAATATTAAAGCAAGCATTTGTGTTTTAGCTACCAGAAACAATGTTTCCTAATAGCTAGAATATTAAACTAAACAAAATTTAAAATGTACCATGCATGAGACAAGCCAGAATTTCAAAAGGATTTTCATGATTATGTTTTATTTTTTTTCCAGCTTGGCTTGTTTCTGTCATTGTATACACTACATCCGATACCTTTTGGAAACCTTATTTGTTCACAAAGTTTCTGCAGGACACACACCTTTGAAAAATTTGATAACGGTGAGGATGCTTTGTATTTTTAATAATGATTGAGACATTTTATATGTTGGAACCTTTGCAAAATATTTAATCATTGTTTCCCTCCAAAACTTAGATTTTCATGTTTAATTGTATAAGCATGTCTTAAACATTCCTTTCCTAAAATGTCATTTTTTTCATGATATATTTAATTCAAATTAAACACTAAAGAAAGACTTGTCATTACCTCATATTACAAGATAAACTAGATACTCCTAGGAATCTTTTAATTTTGGTAATACTAAGCATTGAATTCAGATTCTTTGAGTGCCACTCGAAGTGAAGAATATCATATATGAATGTTCCTACAAATATACATCTGTGTGGGATGAAAATGGTGATACTATATTCCATTATTGTGGCAGTTGTCAATATGATGCTAGTGTCTTTGCTCTTCTAGAAATTGTGAATGCAACTGTTATCAACTATCAAATAACTACCAAAACATGAGAAAAAATGTAAAATATGGACATGGAAAAGTACATTAGGCAACATGCTGAAACTCAATTTTCAATTTAAGTTAAATTTTGTTTTTCAATTTAAAATCTATTTTCAGAAAAAGGTTTGTCTGTACAAAAAAACTTCCTGGTTTTTGTCAAATATCTGCTTTGTAATATTACAACAGAAGAGCCATTCTATTGTTATTATTGCAATAAAGCAGTAAACTCTGAAATTCTGAGACCTCAGAAGTCATTTAGGCCTGCTTTTTTTTTTTTTTTTTATAGAAAATGGTACAATTAATCAAATCAGTTCAAGATCACCATTATAGACTACGACTCCTAAATCCGAGTCATTTACGTTCCAGTCAATCAACATGTGTTACTATCAATTATCAAATAATTTATTTTATAAATGAACTAATTGTTGGAAAAATTTTAGTGTATCTTATGCAACTGATAATTTATGTTTTATTTTTAGTAATTCATTTATATTTACTACTTGCTAGACAAAATAATTCTCACCAAATTTTTCTAAAATATTCTGTTAACTTGACATATATCACAAATATCCATTAATATTAGTACAAGTGGAGCAAAGAAATGCATTTTCTTAGTGATATCAAAATAGTATTTGTAAAATGCTACTATTACCATCTCCTTATGCCTTAGTTTAGTGAGGTCCAAGTTCTTGTCTCACAACCAAGGAGAATAAGACACATGGTCACCAGACAGTGGTTAGGGCAGAGTGGGATTTATTAAACAACAGAAAAGCTCTCAGCAGCTAAAGGGTACCTGAAGAGGGTTGCCAGAAATGGGGCTGAATTCTGGGTCTTTTATGTGGCAAAGACAAGGAAGTCTTCTGTGGCTTACACCCTAAGGGGAGGGTTAAATATCCCCCTGGGGTTATTGCATCGGCACATGCCTGGGGTTGGCTATAGATACTCCATCTTGGCTATTACCCATGAGTGCCAAACGAAAACCTGCAGAGGGGGGAAGGTTAAGCCACAATACTAATGGCACTATCAGTTCAGGATCAGGATCAATTTAGTATGCATCTTGGTTCTTGTCTGCACCTGCACGGGTGCACCTGTGCTGGAGAGTTTCTTCTGAGTAAGCATCTTGGTATAGGGGGAAGTTCTCAACCACATTTCCTCCTGCCAGCTACATAACATGGGTGGTACAGGTGTGTTCTTGTAGGCATTGTCCCTCTTGCAAGACCCTCCATCTCTATCTGCCAAATCAGCCCCTATCTACCTCCTCTCTCATTCCCCACTCTGGAGTGTTAACCCTAACTACCATTAGGAGGAACAGGGAGATAACTGCTCTGGCTTTTTCAGGCTGTGAGAGGGTGTAGTTCCAGAAAGGCAGAGGGATTCTCATAAGGTCCTAATTCTAGTCTTTGGTAAGCCCTCCAGTATGCACACTTGAAAGTGCTTATTCCTCCATTCTCCCGTATTATCATTAGGATCCTATTTAGGATCCTTCAATGATATTGCTGTCTTTCCAACTGGTTAAGGCCTTCTCCTGTCTCTGATATTATATGAGTACGAAGCTCATATTCAAATTTCTTTACTGCTTGCAAGGCTGCCTGTTTCTCAGCAGTCATCAGAGTTTGATTTAAGAGTAGCATATCGTTCTTTTAGAACAGTTTAAATACCTGGGTTAAATTCTGGAAGGCCTCTATAAATGAGTGATGTTGGGACTTGCCCAGAGTGAACATTAGAGTCTGAGGGTAAAAGGAGTCCCAATGATCCAGGTTGCTATTAAGGGGAGTGCAGGTTGAAGATGGATTGTTACACATATGGAAAGAGAGGGGAGAAAAGGCATTCCTTAGTCTGTCTTCCACTTTTAGGGTGAACTTGGAGTGGGACAGAGAGAGAAAAGGCATCTCCTTTCTCCTCTCCTCCTCCTCGTATCCTCTGGGTTCCAGCAACCTATATAGGCGTCACCTGTGGATGCAAGTGTGACCTCCAACAACAGACCATGAGGGCTGGAAGGTAGGAATAGTCACACTTACCTATGCTGCACGCTAGCTCTCCAGTGTTGACTACCTTTGGGGTCCCTCAGATCTATTTCTTCTTTTGGGCTTCAGACCCAAAGCTTCCCACTTGAAACTTGGAAAATACATTGAAGTAATTGAATTGGGGCAAGAAACATTACTGGAGGTGGGTGTCCTTAAATCTTTAAGGAGCATCCGTTGACTGATAGGTAATGGACAGAGCCAGATCATAGCATTCAAGGAAATGAAAGTGACCGACCTCCAAAACTAGTCCCTTCTTCCTGCCCAGGGGTTGTTATTCTTGGAGTAAGAATAGGTGTCTTTGAAAATGTAGGGGTTGGCTTGGCTAATTCTGTGTGCTAGTAGCCAGGGAATTAGGGCTCCCCTGGATCCACAGAAACAAATCCTTGCCTTATCAGGCACCTTGACAAAGTTTGGAATGTTAGTCTGTAACTTTATGTCCAAATCCTTTTCATACAGAGGTTTGAAAGAGAGGAGTTTGGGGCTTGGTGTGCATCCCTCAAAATAAGCCTCCTAGAATGAGAAAATTGATTTCTTGCATAGTGTACACTTCTGTGCTTACTGAGCATTGCTGACATCTCTCATGGAAAAAAAGAAGCAGCCTAAATGGAGAGGAAAATAGTCACCCAGGGAGAAATAGCCTCCTGTACAGTGCCAGTCGGTCTTCTTGACAGGAGAAAGGAAACTCTCTAAATCTTCATATATCCCTTGTTCTAAGAACAGGTAAAAGTGACGTTGTTCTGGGTTACACTTCTGATGAGTAAGCAAGCTACTCAATTTTCCCAATAATATTATCTCTCCTGCTTGCAAAAAACATACATAACATTGAATATAAAGAAGGGAGAACAACCATCATAGTCTCAAAAGAAAGAAAATGTGATAAAAAATACTGGAAATCTTTATCCAACACCATAATGGGCTGTCAGGTACTGGAACCAGTCCAAGGACCTTTGCGTAACACCAAAATGTAGCTTCAGTCAGACACCTTCAGTTGCCCCAGGACATCCTTCTAAGTCCCACACAACAGCTAGAGCTTCATGAAAGGAAACTGGATTGGAACAGAATGAACATTGCCAAAACCCATGGATGAAGAAGTTTTGACAAAGTCCTCATCAGTAAGCTTGTCCTCTGAGTCTTGTAGGAGCAACAGCCATGCTGTTCACTCTTAAGTAGCTGAGAGAGGGCCAGTGCTTTGTTTGGTTTCGTATAATAAAGAGAACCAAGAGCTCTTGGAAATGGAAGTAAAGAAGTCTGCTCTTATTCACCCTGCCCATGATCCCGAGCAATCCCGCAAAATCTTGCTGTCTCCTTATTCCTTAGTTTAGTGAGGTCCGAGTTCTTGTCCCACGACTAGGAAGAATAAGGAACATGGACACCGGAGAGTGCATAAGGCAGAGTAGCATTTATTAAGCAATAGAAATGCTCTCAGCAGCAACAGGGAACCAGAATAGGGTTGTAAGAAATGGGGCTGAGTCCTCAGTCTTTTATGTGGCAAAGGCAAGGAAGTCTTTTGTGGGGTCCACCCTAAGGGGAGGGGTAAAATTCCCCCCAGGAGTGTTGCATCTGTGCATGCCTGCATGCCTAGGGTTGGCTATAGCTACTCCATCTTGGTTATTACTCATGAGTGCCTAAGAGAAACCCATGGAGTGGGGAGGGTTAAAGCACAATGCTAATAGCATTATAATGTGGTCAGGATCATTTTAGGACACCCCTGGTCCTTGTCTGTGCCTCTGTGGGTGGATGGAAAGTCCCTTCTGAGCAAACATCTTGGTATAACAGGAACTTCTTGACTATATTTTCTCCTGCTAACTGCATAACAGGGGCAGTGCAGGCACACAGTCCACAGGTGTTGGCCCTCTCCTGAGACCCTCCCTCTCTGCCTGCCAAATTATCCCCTACCTGGCTTCTCTCTCACTATTATATTGTGCAAAGAAATATTCCATTTATTTAGCTTAGACAATTTGTACCATTTTATGTATAAATGCTGCAGTGTCTAATATAAATGTATGGGGTGGTTTCAAATTGTGACATGCATATAATATAAATGTTTATGTCACAATTGAAATACATATTACATATTTTTCCTAACTTTTATATTGTTTTGTTTTGCTTGCAGAGTTGTGCCTTTTACTGGGGATTTACTTCTTGGATTGCCTACTACATTAATCATCCACTGTATACACCACCATGTATGTAGGGTTTCTTCTTAACTAACCCTGTACTAAAGGACCAACCTAAAAACTCTATTTTAAATGACATACATAATATGAAGAGCAGAGCATAAAGGAATAAGTAAAAAATGAAACAATTTGTTTTAAAATTGCTTTCATATTTCTTTAAATGTTTATGTAGGCCTAAAAGACCAATTTGACCTATATATTTTTATTTATTTTGTTTCTACATGAACCACCAAAAACATTAGTAGGTTGTAAACCTCTAAAAAACACAGCTAATAAAATAAAAAAGCAACAATTAAAAAGAAAATTATTATATAATTATACAATCATATGCTAATCAGCTATCAGGTATTTTAAAAGTAAATGATAAACATTTAATTATTCTTTTAAATATAATTCAACCAAAAATAGGGGACAATTTTTCTGTTACATAATAGTTTCTGTTTATGATTTAATTTACTAAAGTATCTTGGCTGTTGACTCAGATGAACAATTTGGTTGAATGTACACTGGATGAAACCTAATTCTTTGGTTCTTAATCTTCAAGAAAAAAGGTTGCCCTCATCAAGGAATTTCATTTCTTCCTTCAATGTGGACTTTTCTCTCCTCAGTTTTTACTGTAGCACATAAGGCACAAAATGTAAAACTCAATAATTAAATGGTTTCTCATTTATTTGACAATTATTTTTGCAGGCTATTTCTGGTGTTTACAAAGTTTAAAATAAATGGAAATAAATGGTATAATCAAACTTTATTTTTAATTTTAGAAAATCACTTAAACTTCCTTAATTTCTTGGCTGAAGTTGTAATATAGAGTTACAATGTTCAGGGCCTTCACTAAAATCAACAAATCTAGTTCAGTCCGGAAAGTGAAGTCATTGATTTCAGTGATTAAAACTTCAGCTGGTCTTAATAGTAACAATTAACTCTGAATATTGAAAGTGAAAATTTCCTGTATCTTCTAATTTTTCAAATATTTTATAAGATGTACTTATTATCTTTATAACCTTAACACATAGATGTATTGCTCCAGACTATGTTAATAAGATATGCCAGGGCCGGGCGCAGTGGCTCAAACCTGTAATCCCAGCACTTTGGGAGGCCGAGACGGGCGGATCACGAGGTCAGGAGATCGAGACCATCCTGGCTAACACGGTGAAACCCCGTCTCTACTAAAAAATACAAAAAACTAGCCGGGCGAGGTGGCGGGCGCCTGTAGTCCCAGCTACTCGGGAGGCTGAGGCAGGAGAATGGTGTGAACCTGGGAGGCGGAGCTTGCAGTGAGCTGAGATCCGGCCACTGCACCCCAGCCTGGGCGACAGAGCGAGACTCCGTCTTAAAAAAAAAAAAAAAAAAAAGTTATGCCTCTGCAAAATTCTTCATTTCCATATTGGGTACAAAATAATAATAGTAATTAATTTTGTTAATATATGTAAAACATTTATTGAAAACTGAATGTTAATAACTGTAAATATGCTATATATTTTTAATTTAAAACATTATTTTGTGGCTTTAATATTCCCTATTGAAGGCTAGAAAAATGATGCCATGAAAAGATAATTTCACTATGCTCAAGATCTTTAAATGCATAAGATATAAGTAGGACTCAAATTCTGTGAAAATGTATTATAGCATTTTAATACTGATGACAAGTGGAAAATGAATATCTTGCCTAGGAAGTCCACACTTAACATGGTTGTAATATACATGAGCTATAGCCATTATGCTTTAGTTAAATCATGTTAAATAATAATATGACTTCTAAAACAGTATATGATAGAATAAGTTGCTTTTTCCTTTAACAGAGAAACTATAAATTAACTTTTGTTAAGGCTTCCTATTAGGTACAATGCTAAGCAGTTGACACATTTTGTCTCATTGAATCCACATGAAAATTATACTGTTTGTATCCCAACTTTACAGATGAATAGCTAAACTTCAGAAAATATAGGTAGATTTTCCAAATTTACTCAGCAAATAAGTGGAAAAGAATCTATAACGTAGCTACAGATAGCAGTAAACTGTGCAAGAGGTTAGCCAATCCACAGTCAGTCAGACACATAAATTCTGCATAGACATTATCATGGAGATCCCCTTCACAAAAATAAGCACGTCACCTTTATCTTGAGTTTTGACCCAGATAGTAGAGCCTCCTATTTCTTAAAGTGTTAGTTATATGGGCTTAGGAGACCTAATACACATTTTTGACAAATAACAGGACCCAGAGACTCCCTCTAATTTGTTCCATGCTTATGCCATTCATTGTTTTTTTTTTGTAAAATTTCACCCTTTTCTATATTTATGGGGCAAAAGACCTTCCCTTTCATTTCTTATTAGTTTCTAAGACTTTGATAGAATATTTTCCCGTTTCAACACTTTGATTATAATTAATAGATTTATTTTAATTTTACAAATTGATTATATATTACATCATAAAAATTCAATTCTGTACTCACAAAGTAGAAATAGCACAAACTACATTATCTTTAGATGAGATAAAATAAGCCTTAAAAATATAATATAGGCACACAAAAATTTTAAAACAAAATGAGGTGATATTTAAAAGCACTTCCTACATTATTTTAACAGTAAAAGATATAATAATAATTATAGAGCAACTATGACAAGGTAACAAAAAAGAAAATAGTACATATTAAAGCTATTTTCAGCAAAGCACTTATAATCTTAATAAATAATCATATTTAAGGAAGATGAAATGAAACAATTCACATAAATCAGTAATTCCTTTAATTTTTGTTTTAATATATCTTACTTTGCTGCATTAAATCCATCTGCTTAAGGTTGCAAAACAGAAAATTGATCCAATTTTTATGTTGTTCCTCTTGAAAATTTTCATTAAATTATGCATGCTTACAACATAGTTTCCCTCATTTTACCCTCAAAATTAGAAAAAGAAAAGTTATTGGATTTTTGGATTTTACCTGTTTAATCTTTAATCACATGTTCTTTATTTTCACTTTATATAAGATATGTCCCTTCAGCATACATAATGAAGTCTTTAATTTAGGATATTGTTTCTTACATTATGGCCATGATTATTATTTTTTCTGGTTTTCTGTTGTTTTTGTTGTCATAGTTGACACTACTGTTCTTTGTGCTCTATGCCAACCGGTCTTTTTCCAATTTCTTTCTTAATTCTCCTTGGTAACAGTGTTTGACTTTTATCACAATTATCACCACAATCTATTCTCATCAAATTTGGCCTCATAAAGTTAATAGCATCTGTACATTAATACATAAAAGCTAACTTAACTGAAAAACATGTTGTATGCATATTTCCAACACATATTCTACTAGAAAATTTATTTTCCAACTTCTTGAATAATATTTAAATACAAATAAATGAAATACGTTATCAAAATTGTAAAACTGCCCAATGGCAGGAATATTTTAATATCCCCATATCAGAATGTATAGGTTCAAAAATCTTAATATATAAATGTCTACCCTCAACATAATCAAAGAATAATGACCTATTAGGTTATTTTTACCTATCTGAATGTGAAACATTATATAAATTATAAAATATTATTAAATAATAAGTGTTATAATGACTATTGTAAAGAGAAAGTTTATTTCTTTTTACACTACCTATAACTTTTTTTGGAAATAAATATGAAAAATGTTAGACTCTTCACTTGATACTTTTTATTATCACATCATTTTTCATTTTCATTTAAAAATAAGAATAAGGCATATGTTTACTGTCCTCTGACTAATGTGCTCTGAACTCTCTCTTCTTTATATTAATGCCTATCCATTTTTATAAATCAAAGCTTAATTGTGTACTTAGAAGAATCCTCCGTGATCTCCCATATTACAAAATATCCTTTTTGGTTATTTTATTAAATACTACATAGGTCTGTATAGTAGCACTTATCGATCTTGCAAACTTCCATTTGTTATCATGTGATTAGTACTTTTCCAGGTCAGAATATAAGTTCAATTAAGATTGCCTTCATCTTTTTCTGTAGTTTATCACAAGCACACAGTTCAGTGCCTGTCATGCGAATTCTTGATAACTATAGTTGAATAAGTAAAATTACATTGAATAGTAGGTATAAATAAAATAATTATGGCTGATACAGATGCATATCAACCAATTGTGATTTGTCAAGAGCAGAATGTTTAATTATATGGCAAAAGTGGTGTAACATTATGTTAAGAGAAAAGTTATACAATTGTTATATCAAATATTATAAAAATATACAACATATATGAATATGTCAAGGGGGAAAATTGTAATATTCACTGACTTTCTATGGTTGATGAGATTTTTGTCCATTTTATTTGCCCTTACCACTTTTCTCTATTTCTCAAATATTCTCTGTTAATATATTTTATTTTACTATTAGATATACAAACTTCACAAAAACAAAACTTCCAATTCATGTACATGTGGTTTGTATACATATTCTATGAATATTTATCTATGAAAAATACTTATATAACCTTTAACCAAAATGTACTTTTAAATTTCTACCCCAGAAAAACAGAATTTAGTAAAAGATTTATACATAAAGATGTTCAAAGCAGTATTATTTATCACACATAAAATTAAAGTGAACTTTTCAGTCATTCTATAATTAATGTTGTAAGAACTAGCCGTGTCATGCATTATTATGAAGATTCAATTACAGTTATGACAATGAGTGTTTAGTAATATTGAAAAACCTTTAAACATATTGTTAGGTGAAAAATGCACGTTTTAAAATGAGGGATAATATTTTTATATGTAGATGTAAATGTGTTTACATAAATACAATTTACATGGTCACATACACAAAACAAGAAGATAGGAATGAAACTTAATAAACATGATGATAAGTTTATCAAATATTCTATTTTTATTATTATTGAATATTCCAACGTTTCCACCATGAACAACCCTGCCTTTAGAACATTGCTTTGAATGGTGCTTTCTACATTACTCTTTATCTGCCCTTTGGAACTTAACCTATATTTTTCTTTATTTTAAGGTAAGACAAGTAATACATCATGTATTTTGTATAATAAAAATATAAAATACTTATAATTCTACCTGTTACAAAACATCAATATATAAAGCAAATGACTGTAATCAGCATTTTTCTTTTTATTGTTAAACATTAAAAATGAGAGTTATTTTGTGTGCCATTATATGCTTAGCCATACTTAAGTGTGCTTTTTAAATGGGACAAATACTAAATCTGCCTTCAAGGTGTTTAATAATACAAATTAGTAATATATTCCATTTGTAATTTAAATATCATTATGATACTAAAAAAAAAAAGTACATGTGGAAAAAAAAGTCAACGCTTTAGATTGCAAAAGTATCATCCCAAAAGGTGAATTACATACTAGAGAGTTCTACTGATTATAGAATAATTATACGCAATAAATACTGACTGAATTATGTCTATATGTTTGACAATCCAAACTATGAGTATCTGCATGACATATTCTTTTTCTATTCTCCAGCATTTGGAAACAGGCAAATCACAGTATCTGCTATCAATTTTCTGGTATGTATCACATATATATTTTGCTATTCATGCTCTAATTTTGTTATTATTAAGAAGAAAAACAGACTGTATCTGAGGATTTGCCATGTAAAAAATATGATATATATTTATATAATATACGTAATGATATAAAATGAAGTAAATAAAATAACTTTCTATAATCAAGTATTTAGCTCTCTAAATTTTATAATCAAAATGTTGTAGTCATCTGTAACATTTGATTAGTATTATTTGAAATATAATAAATATTTGAAAAATATATATTCAGTGATCCTACTGTATGCACATTTACCAACCTATAAAGAGCAAAAATTGTTTGCAAATCTTACAGATAAACACCTCAAAAACACTTTGTCATAACTGTTAATTTAACTAATTCAAGATGAACACAGAGTTTGCCTTTTTAATAAAACCTGGCCCTTTCTAAACTGTTCTCATTCAATTTCTTTAGATTGTTCTATGTAAATAAACATGTATATAGATAAAATTGTGTGAAAATCAATCTGGGTACCCAAGACTCTTGATTATTTCTAAAATGCATTAATTATTTCATCTGACACTTTTTTTTAATGCTTGTATGCTCTATAACTCCTTGCTTTCATTCTGTGTTCATGTTCTCCTTTCATCCCTGTCATTGATAAATTAGTGAACTCCTATAATTCATCTCCAAATTCATATTTCTTTCAAAGTTTGTGTTCAACAACTTATTTCTAACCATTTTATACAGGTCATAAATCACCCACCACACTTTGTAAGGAGTTCTCACATGACCTTCTCTTGCTTTCTCTCTCTCTACATATCTTTAGTTAATAGTTTAAGTAAGTATGTACTCCAGTGTGTTGGCTTTGAAAAGGACAGATCTTGTTTTTGTCTTTTCAGCATATAGTTTGGCATAGCAGGAACTCATTATTTGTTTGAATAAATGGCACAGAGTATTTATGTATTTGGAATTTCTTCAACAATATGTTGAAAATATATCACAGCATTGTAATTTTCCAATAGTGCATACTGTTCAAGGGGAGGAATTCTGTGTTTCATGTGTTGTTACAGCGTTATGCAATGTTGTATACAGTGTACTACAACCCCTCTTGTATTAAGACTAATGTTCTGATATTAACTACTCAGTAAATCTGACGGAAGAGAAGAATAAATTTTTGGATAAAAAAATAATAACTGCCTATTTGTTGGTAATTTTTGTATGTTTTAGATTAATATCTGATTATTCCTCTGCTTTTTATCCTTATGATGTTGTCCACTTTTTCAAAAAAAATGTGGGTTATAATTTTTTCTGTGTAATTAAGACAACTCCCTTTTCATATAATATTATTGATTTCTTCCCTTTTCTCCAATATAATATGGCTATGTATGTATTTATTCCCTCTTCTCAAATGTGAATGACTATACTATAAAATAAAACTTTTAATGAAAGTCATATCTTTTATTAAAAAGTTATGTTATACACGTTATAATATTTTTCTTAAAATATTGAGACATAATTAGACATAAGCAAAATTCTAATAGCTTGCAATTATACTTTTTTTTTCTCAGAGACTCAAAATTTCTGCCTTCTTATTAAGCTACTGCTTTTTCCTCTTCACATAGCACTTTATTAATCAAGTATATTTCATACAGCCTCAGGTAAAAATCAATAAAGCCCAAGATGCTAAATTAAACAAACACTGATAGATGGTGTAATAGACTATGTCCAATAGAGATGAAGTAGGTAAATGTGATACTTTAATTCCACATTTAAGCACGTAACAAGCATTGTCTATTTCAATAACAGATTTAACAATTTGATAAACTTTAAATTTCTATAATCTTTAGATTTAAATATTTTTTTTAAATGGAAAGTAATATAATTAAAACCTGTGCTTTAATTATAGATAGTATAATATTAAGTATAGGTGAAAACTTCACTTAAAAATGAAAATATTGAATGTAGTTACATTCCATAGAAAAGCAAAATTTAGAAATAAGATAGAATGGCCACTGTGACTTTTTTACACACATGAGTTGTCATGAGAAATCAAGAAGACCTGTTAGTCCTGAAATTTCTTAGTAGTGTTTACTGTTAAGACATATTTAACTTTCACAAATAATACATGATATTAAGATATTAGTGTTAGGAAACTGAATCTAATATAAGACATATTAGATTCATATTAAGCAAAATGTATTGTAAGGAAAACGAAATAATTTACAATGTGTACATAATATGTTGTAAAATCAGGCTCCTATTTTGTGGAAAATTCTTCGATTTTGGTGAGGTTTTTTTTCTCTCTCTATTATATTCAAAGAAATAGTCTATCACTTCTCCCTTGGTTTAAATTATTTCTAACTTTCAACACAAGTTTGATTCCTCAGATACGTCCAGGTATGACAAATCTACAGGAAAAATTAAGGAGAATCAAATACAGGCAAATTTATGAAGGCATCAGATTAACTTTTCACACAAATTTTAGATGCAATCTTGTTTGTCTGATGTAAATATTGTGAATACATTTTATAATTTGATCTCTTTATATTTCCATGACTCTGCCTCATCCTCTGAACCCAATTACACCCAAAAGCCAACAAACAAAAATACCAAAATCACAATTGCAAAACAAAATGTACTTTATATAAAGAGCCTTCCTTTTTTCTTTATCTTCTTGTCCCCTTAACTTTATGTTTACTCTCCAGAAGCTGTTAAAGTTTGCCAATTCTTTGCAGAATGAGGATTTTACCAAAAATGAACTCCTTTTCTTCCCTTTCTCAATGTCTTCAAAATGAAGGAAGTGGGAGGAATTGATAATAAAATATAAGACATGGCTTACAAAGTAATTAAAATAACTCTTTTCCCTGGTTTTGCCTCTGTGTCTTCAGTGTTCTCATTAGTTATTCAGTCACTTACGTGTTTTAAAATTATTCCTAAAATGCAAATAATCTTGGAGAAGAAAAAAAATATGCTTTTATCAAGTAGGTACACCTCTTTTTGTAATATTTAGCTGAAAAGAACCTCGGGTACAGAACTGGTCATTGATTAGTGGAGAGGATGCTGGGAACAACTTATCATAGCTTTTAAAACAGGAGAGCAAGCCTCTACTATATAAACCACACAAAGGCCAAGAAACTGCTCGTGAAATTTGGTGTTTATGGATAAGATACATGAAAAAAAAAGGGTGCCAAAGTTCAGTGCTTTCATTCTCAGCAGTCTACTGAGATTTGGTTGTGACACATTTTCTGATCACTTACCTACCATTGATAGGTACCAATAAAAGGATTTATACTTACTGACTGAAAACAAAGTCTAGTACTCTGTGTGTTTTCATCATTTGCCATTTTGCTCTCATCTCAAATTTCCTGAAGCATCTGATATAAAGAATAACATGCATAGGAACCAACTTTTATACTTAAATTTTTGGGGATCATTACTTATTAAAGATTTATTTGCGGCCGGGCGCGGTGGCTCAAGCCTGTAATCCCAGCACTTTGGGAGGCCGAGACGGGCGGATCACGAGGTCAGGAGATCGAGGCCATCCTGGCTAACACGGTGAAACCCCGTCTCTACTAAGAAATACAAAAAACTAGCCGGGCGAGGTGGCGGGCGCCTGTAGTCCCAGCTACTCGGGAGGCTGAGGCCGGAGAATGGCGTGAACCCGGGAGGTGGAGCTTGCAGTGAGCTGAGATCCGGCCACTGCATTCCAGCCTGGACTACAGAGCGAGACTCCGTCTCAAATAAAAAAAAAAAAAAAAAAGATTTATTTTGCAAACTAGTTGACTAAAGATATAAAATTAATGACAATATTGTGCTTCACTCATTTCATTATAACTTATAATAATTGTCTATTTTGAACTACGACTAATTTACTCCAAATTGTAGAAATATAAGAGTAATGATTTAAATAAAAATCAGCAGTGATTATAAAACTATAAAGATTTCATTTGTTAGAATATGTGATATTGAAGCTAATGTAAAAAGAACTGTGAAAAAATCATGTATGTTTTTAATCATCATTTACTGCAGAGTTAGTATATGTAAACTAACTTTCTTTCTGAAGAGATTTATTTTATGGTGCTATTTTTATGCTATATTTTCATATTTTTGTGTTATACAGTATTGCATGAGAGCTCTATAAATTAAAAAATAATTCTGGTGTTCCCAAAGTTGTGATAATGAAATGGAGCATCATACTAGAGATGAAATAATTTTAAGCCTTAAGTAAATTCCAAAATCAAATGATTTGAATTATTTTTATTGATTGATAATAGCATCTCCTATAGCAAAGTTTATGCATAAAATAATTGTTTCAGGCAACAAATAAATTCATAAAATACATTAAAATATTTAGATATATAATTTCACATTATGCAAGAATATAAATGCAACATCTGAACTTTTATTTAGAGTCTTACCATTGTTTACTTTGAAAAGTGAAAATATATTGGTTAGTATATGTATTTTCAGTTAAACCCAAAATTAACACTAAATGTATTTATTTTAAAGCACAATACATGTTATCATTATGTCTGTATAAAACATAGAAATGTGTATGAATGAGCTTCATAATAGACATCATAGAGGTGCAGAAAGTGCAAATTGAAAAAGGTCTGTAAATTTATGAACTTAGTAATAAAAATTATCATAAGAAAAAATATTTATGAATGCTGAAGCATTGTGATGCTGGCTTACATTGTCAAAAGCAGTTAAGTCTATGTGGATATGCATGATCTATTAAAGTACAAATTGAATTGCCCAAGATCAAAATAGTTAATAAATTTCCTAAGTGAAACTTTGTAATAATTAGCTACAATTGTCCTTATTTTTGAGGTATATTCAGGTATAACAAATAAAACATAAGATATAGTTATTAGTATTATTACTATGATTGTTGCTATAGATAAAGTAATAATGACTGAAACTCTAAACAAACTGAGCGTATGTTATTATCACATTTCTTTCTACATTGGTTCATACTACAGAGATTTACAGTTCCAGTTTTAGAAGACATGTAAGTGTGCTTTCTTGAAGATTCGTCAGACGCTTTTTTTTTTTTTTGTCCATGAAAGCAAGTGTTTATTAGAGAAACACCTTTGTAAGCAAACCATGAGTATATTATTACAACATATTTCTTCATTGGTATCTATTAGGACATATTCGCATGTCTAGCTATAACAGGCAAATATAAGTATGCTTTGCTAAAGATGCATCATAAGCTATTTTCTTTCAGTGAATAAATGTTTGGCAAAGGAAAAAGATGAAAAGTATTAGTGTTAGGAACATTATAGCAATGTCTACATTTCAATTAAATTAATACAATGACTATTTATTACTTATTGCTCCAATGATAAAATTATAAGATATTGCACCTGTCGGCCGGGCACCTACAGACTCATGCCTGTAATCCCAGCTCTTTGGTAGGCTGAAGCGGGTGGATAATTTGAGGTCAGGAGTTTTAGATCAGTCTGCCCAACATGGTGAAACTCCATCTCTGCTAAAAGTACAAAAATTAGTTGGGCGTGGTGGCATGCACTTTTAAACCCAGTTACTCGAGAGGCTGAAGCAGGAAAATTGCTTGAGCCCGGGAAGCAGAGGTTGTAGTGAGCCAAGATCATGCCTCTGCACTCTAGCCTGAGTATCCCTATAGCAAGATTCTGTCTCAAAAAATATGTGTGTGTGTGTATATATATATATATATATATATATATATATATATATATAGCACCTGCCTAAAATTAATAATACAGTATCAATACATATAAAAGTGAGAACGGTTACATTAAAAGATAAAACGGATCATGTTCATTCCTATGAAAATATTGTGAGATTGCAGTATAAGGATTATTTATTTTTATTGTGGAAACCAAAAGGATTTTACTAACACTAAATGACAGAGCCTGACTAATTGATGGCTACCGATTCTATATTAGGACATGTGGGTTTTGTTCTATTGATACATCATTTTCATTTATTTAAGGAAGAGAATGATCAATTTGATGACGCCTGTAAAAAATTAACAATATTTAAATATTGTAAAAGTGGATCATTGCAAGTTGTCCTCCCTCGACCCCTTGCTTTAGTCGTTGGTAATTTGTATCATTCCGCAATGACAGCGGGTTACTGACCAAGACACAATGCCTAACAGTAAAAGACGAACAACTTTATTGCTGAAATCCCACATATTATAATTCAACTGTGTCTTTCAACCTGAGAGAGTGAGATTTAACAGGGTGTACTTTTAGAAAAAAATCATAGGCACAGTATGCTCCATAATACATCACTTCTAGTAATATACATCAACAAAAGTCCTTTGTAGGTTATTAATTTGATACTGTCCTACACTGAACATTGTTAAATATTTAGAAGTACTGATTAAAAATAAAATTAAAAGATCAGAAGAATGAGAGTATAGAGGGTCCTGAAAAAGTAAGCTATTTTATTTACTTTCTTGATCAAAGTATTTATTTAAGCAAAAGATTATTTTTATATGTAGATACTGATTCTTCAATATTATACTGGTTGACAATGTTATGTTTTATATTTATCCTTATAATGATAACTCTAGAAAATAGAATGGATTATTCATTCATTAACATTCTGCTATTATTCAAATGAATGCTAGTTTGAAGCAACAAGTATTCAAATTACTCAATAAAGATTATATAAGTACAAATAAATATTTTCAAATTTGCTTTAATACACACCTGTGCCCAAAAATGTAAAGTTAATTTAAAATTTTATTATGTATCATCCTAAAGTTCATTATTACTTAAAACACTAGCACCTGGTGGAATTTTTTATTAATTATGGGGGAAAAGCACATTACATAATATTTAGCATCTTAACCATTTTAGTGTACACCTTATTAGTGTTAAATATACTCACATTGTAGAGCAAGATTTATTAAATAAATCTAGGCTATCTTGTTCTTGACAACAGAAGCAGTTCTGGCAATGTCCCTGGGTTGCTTATAATTCTGTGAGTGTGTTTAGGAAATGTAAACCTTTTTATTTGATAGGTTAAATTTTTTGACTAAAAGTACAATTATTGAAAATTTTTAATTGTAAATTATTAAGCCATTTAATATTCTTAATTTGTTACACTATTATAGTGTAGGAAAATGATGCTGCTTCTTACATGTAGTGTTCAAGTACTATTTCTTTCTAAATTTATCTGGGCAATGTTTTCTTAGTATTTTTATTATGTTATTATGTGTTTATTGTCTAGAATATCTTGATCATCTGTGTCACTTAAGGCCACACATAGGTAATATGTAGCATCTCATGTTTTATTATGTAAGATAATTTTAACTTTAATAATGTAAAATCAAACTTCTTCATATCATCTGCCCCAAACTTTGTTTATTAAATTTCTTTTTAAACTTATTGTCTGCCAAATGAAGATATATTTAGATAAACATCAATCCAGGAGAAATAAATGTCATGCTGAGAAATAGTCCAGTGTTTCACATTTAATTGCTGTGCAATTATAATCAGTAATAGAACAATACATTGAGTTTTACAGCACTGACTGAGCTTCTTGATCTTACTCAACCCTTACCTAAAAGGAAATTATATCACCAGTTTTATCTAATTCAGTTAACATTGCAAGCTGTATTAGATTCACCCAAAGGTGTAAAAACCAGTACTTAAAATGGAAATTACTAGTTATTGTTGCTCTTTAAAATCCTTAAGAAGTTGCTAAATTGATATTTAAGAATCTCTAAACATAGAGATAAAGTTGTTTTTTTCTCCCCACTCTTACCATGGAAGCATTTCATAAGCAGATAGCAAGATGAATAAACTGGCTTCTTTACCACTTTTTTTTTCCTACTTTTTCTCTCATATTTTTTTTACTTTAGTATGTAATTATATTTTCTTCTAGGTGCAGATTCACCTAATGATAAATTTGGTGTTATTGTAAATCTATCCAGTCTCTAACTAAAACCTACATGCTATTTTTTCATGGCTCATTATTTGGTTAAACAATTGACACTTCAATATTTAGCTTTGTTATAATAAATAAGCAGGAAGAAGAAAATATTTTGATGTTTGAATGAGTATAAAAATATTAATCTCAAAAAATATGTTTCATCAGAAGAATTTTAATTTTGAAAACATTTTTTCACAAATTTTGGTAACTTAACTTGCTTTTTAATGAACATTATATAATAGTTTCTATTTTTGTATTTGGCACTGTGAGTGATGGAAAATAAATATGACAAGCTGTCTAAGTTGAAAGATGTACAAAAGATACAAAGATTAAACAGAAATGTAACAAACCATTAGTTTAGTAATCATGGATTTTGTAGTGCTAACGATTTGTGAGAATGAAGTCTAGAGAAGTGAGATTAATGTAGGATAATCTGCAGAAGTTTTTATTGATTAAATTGGTAACTAAAATTATCACAATAATTTTATTGAGCAAATATGATGTGCAGGGTACTTGACTTCATTCAATTATCATAAATTCTCTAGAGACAGAAATCAACATTTGCATTTGAGTGAAGAAATGAAATTCCAAATGTGAAATTTACTTAATCTTTCATACATAGCAAATGAAATATGTGGTATGTGAATGCAGGTTAATGCCACAAAAGCCCACACACTTATCCACATTGACATGTAAAAATTTCAACTAAAAACGTATTACCTGAAAATTTGGAATTCCACTTTTTCTTTCTAATGATAACTTAAGAAACCAAAAGCCTTTCTATAATTATTTTGTGTAGTTATGTTGCTACAAAATTTGTATTTGCATTGTTTTCTGGATCTTTAAATACGGATTTAATATATTTGGTGTATTTGTTTACATCAGATCCTGGGTGAATTAATTTATTGAAGCTGGTTATTTTAAGTAGCATTTTTACATAACAGTTCTAGATGATGAAAATTGATTTAAATTTTCTCTTTCAATCTATTTTTTCCCTAAAATTTAGAAAGTGTTGAAATATATACCAGTTGTTTATTGTGAGAAACATCCAGAAATTAAAGTCCATAGAACTGTTATTATATATGAAAAATACATACAGAAATGGTTGAAAAGAAGAAAATCAGATATATTTTATGATATTAATAACATTAAAGACACTGATGGGTGCTCAACTTTTGGGATATATTACAAGTTGAATGACGTCAAACAATAAAGATTTAGAATAATATATTCTGTTATTAGTAACATAGTATTTATATGTCAAATACATACCTTGTGTTAAATCAGATAAGGTATATATGGCAGACAAAGGAAGGGTCTTACCCTCACAGGAAACATGTTGCAAACTAGCAACATTATTAGTCTTAGGAGATGGTGGTAATCCTTTGATCTTGCAGGAACATAGTGGCCTATTAACAGGGACAACTAGTAGAGTGTATATGATCAGGAGGTCTTGACAGATAAGCAGCAGGTTTCTTTGTGTGGCAGCACTGCTCACGGTAGGTTTTGTAAACTGAAGTGAAACTAGTTGGAAATCAAACAATCACCATTTCACTAGAAAGAGTTTTACTGTTTATGAACTGAGATTAACATAAACCTATGCCAAATTTGTCTTCAGCAAGAGTTGTCTCTGTATGATCTGAAAGTCTTCCCATAGTAACAAGTACAAAGCTGATTAACAAGACAGTTTAAACCTGATTATCAAACAGTGTGAAAAATATCTTCAGAATTTCCAATTGTTGTGACTAATTATTTTTATTCTATATATGCCAGCAACAGCTTCTTTCATTGTTGTAATTTAAAAAGTACTTCTCCTTATGATTAGAATAAAATATGTATCTTTTGAATCTTTGGGATTAATGTATTACACATAGTTTATATGTCCCTTGAATACATTTTTTTTTAATAGGCAGAGGTATATCACACTGAAAATGTTTAAAATATTTTGCAGATTTGTGAAGCTGGGAATCATTTCATTAATGTAATGTTGTCTCATCCCAATCACACAGGTTAGTTCTATTTTCTTTTTCTTTTCTTTAGAGTGAATTGTGTTAATAATTATTTTTATAATCTTACTTCAAAAAATCTTTAAAAATCAAAATATCAATAGTTAGAAATATGTATGCCACATTTTTCCCTTTTATGTCTAATTTTTCCAAATATTTGAACAAAATCATATTCTCTAGTAATTTTTCTAAAATGAAGTGTGCATGCACACCATCACCCTCCTCACATACACTGAACAACATCACTTAAATATGTAAATAAATGAACTAATGAATAAGAACAAAAGCAGTATAAAATCACTTGATGAATATCCAAATTACTAAACTCTCACTATTCCTCTCATTTGTACAATATTTAAGGTAGTCTCACTATTTCAAATGACTTTTAATTTTTTTTTTTTTAATAATGGTAATCTTTCATTGAAAAACACAATGGCACTGAAATACCAATGCCTGGGAGAACATTTCAAAGTTAGTAGTATATTTAGTTTGGTGCAAAAGTAACTGTGGTTTTGGACCATGAATTTTAAATCATTGTAACTAGTCTCATACACATCTTTATTAATCAAAATAGGAACCATTATAATCAACACATTTTTGCCAATGAGAAATAGTTTATTCCTGTAGTATGAAAATCCATGCTTTAGGATTCAATAAACTCTTGAAAAGCATTTTCTGCCCCCTGCTGATCGTGGAAGCGTTTTCCGTACAAAACATTTTCCAGATGCTTGAAGAAGTGGTAGTCAGTTAGTGAGAGGTCAGGCGAATGTGGTGGATGAGGTAAAACTTTGTAACCCAATTCATTTAACTCTTGAAGTATTAGTTGTGCGATGTGCAGTCAGACACTGTCATGGAGAAGAATTGGGTCCTTTCTGTTGACCAGTGTTGGCTGCAGACATTGAAGTTTTCAATGCATATCATTGATTTACTGAACATATTTCTCAATTATACTGGTTTTGCTAGGATTCAGAAAGCTGTGGTGGATCAGACTGGCAGCAGAACACCAAACAGTGACCATGGCCTTTTTTTGAGTGGGCAAATTTGGCTTTGGGAAGTGCTTTGGAGTTTCTTCTCAGTCCAAGCACTGAGCTGGTCATCACCAGTTATATAAAATCCACGTTTTGTTGCACGTGAAATTCCAATCAAGAAATGGTTCATTGTTCTTACATAGAATAAGGAAACACAACACTTCCAAATGATTTTTTTTTAATATTTTTGATCAGCTTATGAGAAACTGACTTGTCAAGCTTTCTCACCTTTCCAATTTGCTTCAAATGCCAAAGGACTGTAGAATGGTCAATACTGAGTTCTTTGGCAACTTCTCCTGTAGTTGTAAGAGGATCAGCTTTGGTGATTCATCTCAATGGGCCAACGTCAACTTCTGAGGGCCAGTCACTGTGTTCCTCATCTTCAAGCCTCTCACCAAACTTCTTGAAACACCACTGCATTGTGTGTTCATTGGCAGTTCCTGGGAGAAATGTCTTGTTGATGTTGTGAGTTGTCTCCACTGCTTCATGACCCATTTTGTATTTTTTTTTTTTTAAAGGAGTCGCTCTCTTATAGCCCAGGCTGGAGTGCAATGGCATGATCTTGTCTCACTGCAAGTTCTGCCTTCCCGGGTTCAAGCGATTTTCCTGCCTCAGTCTCCTGAGCAGCTGGGATTACAGGCGCATACCATCATGCCTGGCTAATTTTGTATTTTTAGTAGAGACAGAGTTTCACCATGTTGGCCAGGTTGGTCTCAAACTCCTGACCTCAGGTGATCTGCCTGCCTTGGCCTCCCAAATAGCTGGGATTACAGAAGTGAGCCACAGTGCCTGGCCCATGGCCCTTTTGAACTCAATTAAGAAAATTGTTCGAATTTGCTTTTTGTCTAACATCATTTCCGTAGACTAAAATAAACAAAAAATACCAGCAAGTGATAACTCATTAGCAAAAAACATAAAGTGAGAAATGCCAATTAAAATGTTGTATAATATAATCACATTTATTTAATAATGGATTCCAGTATAAAACAGCAAATTCCAACAATGCAAAAACTCAATTGCTTTTATACTCACCTATATATTTGAAAAAGTTTACAGTGTCTCCATTATTTAAAGATATTTTTGGTAAATCAGTCATCTCATTTAGGCTCAATTATATGTAGGGATTCCCAACTGCTTACCCTATATAATATATAATTTAATTGTAAAATCAAATAGAAATGAGAAACATTTGTTTATCATTTGGACTACTTGTTATTAATAATTCAACTGAAAACATAAAGGCATATTTGACTCTTCAATTATGTTTCAACATCAACCTGAATTTCTTAACATTTTCTTGCCTTCCACACTTCTGTCAGGCTAGTGAAACATATAAAACATTTTTTCAGAATAATTGTTACATAAAATAAAATACATATAATTACAAAGGAAAATTATTATATTGAAACAATTGTGAATATATGAAAAAACTAGAATATAAGCATATGTTTGTTATTACAACATTATACAACATTGTGATGAGTACTCAACTTTTTGAGTATTGGTTATAAATTACATATATGCATATTTAAAAAGAAGTGTACTGTGACTTAAAAATATCTGTGCTTCATCTTGGTGAAAAAAATTACACATAAGGCCAATCCTCTTATAGTTTGTGGTCCTCATTTGCAATGGAGTGAAGCCTATATTTCATTAAGAGGTTGAATGCCATTTTTATCTGATCCAAATTCATAGATACATTGAATTTTCTTTGGATGCACGTGAACCACAAGTGAAAAACATCTGAGAGTCTAATTTTTTTTTAGTAGAGAAGCAAAACACAATATAATCTAATAAAATGCTAGCATTGCCAATGTTTAAATATCACAGATTTTAGTCTTAGCTAGGTGACTAGCAATGTAATCAACTCAAGCTTCTTCATTTATCTGGAATATGGTCTCATCATTTGAAAATGAAAATTTTAAGTCATCCAGGAATTTTGAAATTGTTCATGTAAGAAGGCCGCCTTCTTTTAATATTCACTCTTTATCTTGCTTTGTATATTGCTCTTGAGGAGTCAGATGCCAATCTAATTCTCTCTCTTTTGTTAAATGGTGTTTTTTATTTGCTTCAAGGCACAGGTGACTTTTTTTATTATAAAAGTCTATGAATCTTGAGGGAGTGTCTAAGGGTTGATAATTCTCAACCAATTTCCCCAGGATCACTGGGTACTCTTCTAGTAGGTTAATCCTTTATTTATTTATTTATTTTTTATTTTAAAGTTCTAAAACATTTCCTCAAATTACAATTTTAAAATTAGTTTTATTACATTGTGGAGTGTGAGGGGGGTTACACTATACCTATGTTCCTTCTTTTGTCTCTAGCTTCTCCATCACTTTCTCTTTAACTATCTTTGTCCCTTTTTTTTTTTTTTTTTTTTTTTTGGCTATTCTTTTCATCTGCTTAATATCCTCTGTTCTATTGAATGTTACATCCTTAAGCAAATGAAAATGTATTTCATATTACTGGTAAAGTTTCTTCTTTGTCCACAATTTCTTGAGTACAGTCAACTCTTATTTTGTATTATATTTTCTTGTTTTTTTTTTTTTTTCCATATCAATTTTCAGTTTTGGGATTTCTTAATGGTTACATTCTTTGGTAATTGTGTGTGTGTGTTCTGTAAATTTTGTTTTGTTTTCCGTGTGGTGGGTTAGTTTTTGTCTGCAAACAAAAACACTTTCTAGTTTATTCACACAGAAGTATCATGTAAATGCTAATTGATTTACATTAATTATTAAATGTGTGAATTGACCTTGAAGAAAAATAACATAGTTTTTTACAGATGAGGTTACTGAAATCCCTTTAAAAAAAAAAGTGTGTTCTGGAAACAGGAGGTTTTTCATTGTGTCTTCTCATCCTCTAACATCGTTGTTTTCTAAATTCCTTGAATCCCAGAACATGTTTCCTTCCTTCCCTTCCCTTCCCTTCTAAGCTTCCACATGATGCCTTCCCTCTCTGAGCAAACTTCTCTGGGCATCATTTTCTTTCTTAAAAACAATGTCCTCCAAGATGACAACCTCTGGCCTCAACTATTTTCGGATAATTGTATTCAATTTCTCCCTATCCGGGGTTCTGATCTATCAGGTCCCAAATCTTTTCTCAAATTGAACTCTCATCTTCTGATTATGAATTATTAATAGCTACATACTCAATGCATTATTTTTCCTTACATAAAATCTTTATCAGTTCCTGTGTCAGCTCTAAATTTGTGTCTCCTACTCTTGAATTTTTATTCCCTCACTTATATATTACTTGAAGTTTGTTGTAATATCTATTAGATGTGCTTTAGGCATGGTTTATGTCTAGAAGGGAACCATTTAATATTGATTGTACAAAGTGTCATGAGTCATATTCTCAGGTAGCAGAAATTGGTATAAAAGAAGGTTATTAGGAATTATGGAAAAGAGGCAAGGAATGAGAACTATGCCAAAGAGGAAGTTGAGCTGTGATGTAGTCACAAGAATGGTCTTAGTCAACTCTATTGGGTATCTGAAGCTAGAATAACCCTGTAGAGGTGTCAAGAGTTGGAATGGCTGGAGACAGATAAGTTGGATGTGTGTCTACCTGGGGAAGAAAAAGACCTTGTAAGGCAGTTCCCTTTAGTCGAGGACATTTTCTCGGAGGATATGACAGAAGAAAGCTTCAGCAAATGTAGATACTGTGCAAACTACAAAGTATATATATATTCCAATTATTATTTATTTATGATCTGGATAAATTACCACCTTTGTGAACCCACTTTGTCTAACAGTACTTAAAATGTAAAAATGACACTTTTTTCTGGTATATGATTCCCTGAATCAATAAAGTTCTTTTAGTAAAGATCACTGAAATCATTATGATGTGCATTTGTTTTGGTGTTACAATACCTTTCCTCCCAGACTATTCTTCCATCAGTGAGTTTGGAGTCTTAGAACTGATTCACATTCCAATACTGGGAAAGGAATAGTAGATCTGACATAGCACCAGCTGTCTCAAATCTCTTAACTATTCATCTATAATTTATTGTATTTGTCTAAATTTAGCAATAGCATTGTTGGATATCCAACTGTGTAGCTTCTAGGGACATTGTGTTTTATTAGTCAAACATAACTTTCTGCGGGTCAAGCCTCCTATGAACAGGGCACTCATTTTGACTCAGGAACAATTAAGTGCTGTAATTGGAACTGCCTTGATTTTCTAGGGAGTGGTGTGAGGAAGTGTCCTTTAATCCCATTCACTACTAGTCATCTCAGTTCTAAGATGACTTCACTTACAGTCAGCCTGATACAGCAAAAGTCAACATGAATCTTAGTAATGATGGTGTTCCTTTTACTACCATATTCCTCATAGTTTTGAAAAGTGATGTATCATATTGGCTCTCCCATGGAACATGAAAAAAAACCCTGAGACCATGAAATGGGGAAAAATTCCTTGCATAGAAAGAAGTCCTCTCTTTTCATCCTTGCATAGACTATCTGCTCTAGGATTCCTATTTCTCTAAGGCACTTAGCACCTTCTTTCCCAGCCTGCCATGAAAATTCTAACATTTCTTCTTGCTTATTGTGGGCCATTGCTTTGTTCATGCTTCCAGGTACATATTAGTAGTGTGTTTGTACAATCTTAGCAGGATATTTACTCCTGTATTCCAGGACAGTGCTCCCAAAACATAAACAAACCTTTATTCAACTTTATACTTTACCCCTCTTTTCAAACACCCTCAGATTCCAATCCCATGTGTATTCTCCTAAATTTTGTTGGTTCACGCTGGCTGGGTTCTGCAGCTCCTTTGGGGCATTATCTTTTTTTTTTTTCTCTATCATCCCCAGAACAATCTCAGGTAGTTTATATTGTGATATAACCCTAGTTGTAGTGACTAGAAGAAAAGATAGGGGAGATTTTCTAGGGGGTTTTCTTGCAGTGTAGTGCCTTCTGTATTGCTTTTAAGGAAGGGTGTGCTCAACTTTCATAGGGAAGAGTGGGCCACCTCTGCGGGATCAAGGAGTTTATGAAAACCTAGACATTCCAAGATTGTGTGATAAACTTGACTTAACAGATCTGCATTGGATTGGAGTTGGATATTCTTTGGAGTTTGACTACTTTTACAATTAAGACCTGGACCTATTTCTCAGCTTTTTTGCCTTCTTCAGGCCTCTTTGCACACTACCTAGGTGGACCTCTAACTTTCACAACTGCCTTTTAATTGCCAAGTATCAGTTTGTTTTAGATGTCTTTGTCGAGCCATTCAATCACACTTGTAGTATTAGACCAGATAGAATATTGTTTTCAACCACTATAACATAACAACATCCAAGTAGTAAAAGGTTTTTACACTTGGATTGCTACCCTGTACCTTTAGTTATCTGTCTGCACCTACCATCAGCTATGGAGTACACATTGTAGGCCTTATGGTAAGTCATTCAACTCTAAAATGCCATTCCAACATCTGCTTTTTGGGCCATTCCTGGTGCCAAATATCTAAGCTGGGTTTTCTGGAATGCAGATGCCAGGATGGAGATTAATAGTCAAGAAGATTGTTAAGGAGTGGTTTTTATGGATAGAAGAAATAGATCATATTTAGGTAGGAAATTGAGAGCAATATAGTCTCAACAAGTCTCCAGTGATTGCATGGGACATTCTAAAACTGGTATGAAAAATCCATGTTCTCCTGAATTAAGTTAATCAATTTTCAATATTGATCAAATACCGTATTAAGGCTAAATCAGTGAGTGTGACCTTGGGTGAGATTGCTTCCAACTATAGGGAGTACAAAAGTTGAAGGTTCTCTCCCAGTAGCACTCCCCGAAGCAATGGAGTAAACCTTATATGCCTAAAGAAGAACCTGGTGGCACAGCATTTTAATGTAAGGAACCTCCTGACTTTAATTTAATAGAAGCTCTATTATAATAACTATAGGTTGAGAGAACATTTATGAAGAATATAAGTATTAAATTAGTAACTCCTAAACTTATTTAATATTACAGTTAATAGCAACTGTGTATACTTGAAACTATATTATCTATATACATATATTGTTCTGTGTCATAAGGCATATCCATTATTTAATCTACAAAGTAGATCTGGAAAAAATGTAGATTTGTAGACCCTTGATCATTCCGCACCTCTAGGGGCTGAACACTCATAAACTACAGGCTCTAAAGCAGACTATTCCCTGAACCTTCTGCCTCTGAAATTCAGTGACTATAACCTGGGTAGATTCCTCAATTATCTTTATTTTATTAATATACGGACATTACACAAAGGTGTCTACATAAATACTGTAAAAAATCAGTAATATCGAAAAACCTACATATTTATATTTATGAACAGTTGTAAAATCTGCACAATACTTAGCATAATTTTTAACTTTGATATTTCAGCAATTGCTACAATTTTGAAAACAACACACTGACATTTTATTATGACTTTAGAGTTATAAGGAAAAGAGTTTAGCTGATTTGTTATCTGATTAAATCTTGGTATGGAGAATAAAACAGTAATTTTATAATTCATACTTACTTTTACAAATGTCACAGCTCCAAGTTCAACTTGAAATCATTAAAAATTTGTTATCTAAAATGGTTCTTAAAAACAATTGAAAAGGGAAAAATAATTAACAAAAATAAAGTGACAATATGTGAAGGATAATGAGAGATGTAAATATCAATCCTGATTGCTGAACAGAAATGTGATATCTCAGAATATTAACTATACTGATATTAAATGTAATCCTTTTATGAGAAGTTTGCATACTTTTCTGGTATAAATGACATCTGTATAAAATTCCTTATGATTATCACCAATTTAATACAAGGAATCAAGATATTTAATAATCTCAAACAAATATATCTTCTTTGATAGTAAAGGGGAATGTGAAGAGGTGGGCAAATGTTAAGACACGCTTTATAATTTCAGTATGTATTACTATTTCAACTATTATAATGTAAAAATAATTTATATATATTTTAAATCTTAAAGAATTCATTATCCTTATGTTCTCTGCAATGTTACAGCAACATAGCTGTAGACATGGTATGAAAATGACAGCTATTTTATTTGAGTCAAAAGGTTATAACATTTAAAGCTGACTCTCTTCTGAGTAATTTGTGAAATAGGTTGCTATAAATATATGATGACATTTCATGTGGTACACAGTTATTTTGGAGACTTAGTATTATATAATAAGCATATGATCAGATTTGCAATATGTAGCATCATTGACATTTTACTTTCCTTTGCAAAAGGAAACAATGCCTGTTTCCCAAGTCCAAATTATAACCCCTTCACATGGATGTTTTTCCTGGTTTCATGTCCTAACTACACCTATGAGGTATGTTATTTATGTATGTAAATCCTTGAATCCTATTCATGATATACTAAATGAATGTGCTTATGTATGTATATGTATTATAAATTAATATATACAAGAAAAATATAGAGGTCTTATCTATAGATCATGGTATAAAAAATAGAACATTTCAATCACAATTTTTTCAAATATTAAAGTCTTTCATTTTCTTATAAATATGATCCCATTTTATGAGATTGCTTGTGACTTTATATGTAAAAATTAAATTATTATTTTTTGAAAATGTATTCCTATCTATAAGTTTTCTAATATTTTAAGCCTTAAAATTACCTATTCAAAGCCACAAGTGAAGAAACTACTAGATTACATTTATGTATGTGCTAATTTAAGTTTTAATATAACAGATTGGATCATGGATTAGTTTCACAGTCATGACACAAACACTGCCAGGTAAGACCTAGATTTAATGACAATTAATCAAATAAATGCATCTTTAGAAGAAATGATTTCTGAGAAAAAGTTATTATAGTATTAAAGTATAGCATGTTTGCAAAAAGATTTTATAATTTCATGTTGAGTTTGATTTTTAGCAGTATTAACATATATTGAAGTACTTTTGCTCTTTATCTCTGTATAATTGTTGCTTAATCCAAGCCAGGAATTGTAATCCAAATGTATTTATTAAGCAATGAAGTTTTGTTTAGAAGAAGTTTTGATAACAACGCATTTCCCTTGAAACTTCTTCTTGTGCATGTGCACAGGCATGTGTATGTGTTTTCTCTTCAAAGGAAGAGTTGCGATGTATGAGAGTTCATCTTGAATAGTGAGCATTTTAACACACACTAAGAAGCTGAACTGCATGATTTCCATTTAGTAGAAAGACATATGTAATATCCATTTTATCCATTTTGTTATATTGTGTTCAAAACAAGATTTGAATCACAATTAATGTGGCTTATTATATGCATGCAGAGGAATATTATATGCATATAGGCAACTATTGAAAACTTTTAAACACAAAAATAAATCCTTATTTGGGAGTATTTTGTGGTTGTGGTATGTAAAATATGTAGATTCATTTTTAATTTTGTAATGTATTTTCTGTGTTCATTCATGCAATATTGATTGGCTATTGCTAGGAAATGGGTATGAATAATGAAAATTGATAAGAAATTATGCAGCATTTGGGAAACATCTTAAAAGCTAAACATGCTAGTGATCATTTTCCTGATATAACTTATTTGATAGAAATAAGAAAGAAATAATAATTATTTATTTTCTCTTCTAGTTGGAATTTTTACACTTCTGATGAGTATCCAGATGTCTTTGTGGGCACAAAAGAAACATAAGATTTATCTGAGAAAATTCAGTTCATATATTCATAGAAAATCAGCAATGATTCCACTCATACTGTAAAAAAAAAAAAAAAAAAAAAAAAAACTCCTATGGAAAATGGCAACATATAAATTCAATAAATAAGACTTAATTACGGATAGTTAACTATTATACTCCAACAATTCATGAGCAACAGTATATACACTGAGTAAAAATACAGTAAAATTTCACTAAATTTAGAGTAATGCACATGGTAATAAAAAGTATAAATTATAAATGCAATTAACTAAGAACAGCTCTGAATGTATTTGCATGGGATTGGTCCTTGAATAAAATTGTCTTACTTCATTAATACTTCACAATACTATTTGCATAAGGCAAAATATCACAATAAAGAAACAACCTGATTAAAAAATGAAAAAGTGATCTGAACAGACATTTCCCAGAAGAAGACATATACATGGCGAATAAGTATATGTTTAAAACACTCAACATTAACTATTCATAACGGAAATGTAAATCAAAACCACAATGAGATATCATCTCATCCTAATTAGGGTGACTATTATCAAAAAGATAAAAAAAAAAAATGACAGCCATTGTGGCTCATGTCTGTAATCCTAACACTTTGACAGGCCAAGGCAGGAGAATTGCTTGAGTCCAGAAGTTTGAGATCTGGGCAACATATCGAGACTCTGTCTCTAAAAAGCATATCAAGATTCTGTCTCTAAAAAAAATTTTATAAAGTAAAAATTAGCTGGATGTGGTGGCACATGCCAGTAGGTAGTCCCAGTTACTCAAGATTGCTCCAGCTTAGGAGTTCAAGGCTACAGAGAGCCATGATTAAACCAAGGCACTCCAGCCTGGGTGACAGAGTGAGACTGTCTTAAAATAAAATAAAATAAAATAAAATAAAATAAAATTAAAAAGTAAAGTAAAGTAAAGTAAAGTAAAATAAAATCATATTGGTGAAGATGCAGAAAAAAAAAAATTAACTCTTAGACACTGCTGGTGGGAATGTAAACTAGAGCAGCCACTGTGGAGAACAATATGTAGTTTCTTCAAAAATTACAAATAGAACTATCATATGATCCAGCAATACCATTACTGGAAAAAGGAAATCTGTATATTAAAGAGACATTTGCACCCTATGTTTACTGCAGCACTATTCACAACAGCCAGGATATAGAAGAAACTTAGGTGTCCAACAACAGTTGAATGGGTAAAGAAAATGTGAACATGGATGGAATTGGAAGGCATATGTTAAATGAAACAAGCCAGGAACAGAAAGTTAAACATTGCATGTTGTTACTTATATGTGGAAGCTAAAAAAATTGATATCATAGAAGTAAAAAATAAAACAGGATACTACAGGCTGGGAAAGCTGCAGCAAAGGGAGACTAGAGAGAGATTTGTTAAAGGATACAAAGTTACAGCTTGGTAGGAGGAGTAATTTCTGGTGTTCTATATCACTGTAAGATGACTATAGTTAAGAACATTATATTCTATTTAGTTTCAAATAGCTAAAAGGAGATTTTGTACCCAACACAAAGAAATGATAAATGTTTGAAACCATGGATACTCTATCTGATCTGATCACTATAAATTATATGTATTGAAACATTACTGTGTATCTCCCAAATATGTTCAATTCTTATGTGGCTTAAAAAATAAAATTTAATTTAAAAAGCATCTGATTTTTAAAGTAAATATTCTTCAAAGTTTTGACATTTAAATTACTTGAACCCCACATTATTTTGACAATAATTTAATTCTTTTGTTGTTCAATTTTAGTGAGATATGTCATAGGTATTATGTCATTAGTTTAAATTCTTGTGGAAATTATACCTGTATTATAAGCATAATATTTTTATTTAGTTGTGTACCTTATTTATAGACATCATATGCTATCATACTGGAATTAACAATTAAAATATTTTCTGTACATTATTTGAAAATCATTCTGAATATATATTTTGAAATATATACTGTTCATATTTATATGTAAGTTATATTTATACATCTTCTGAAATATATTTCAAAATATTTGTTGTACATGTGTATATGTGTATATTACATATATACACATGTATTACATATATACACATATATATGCACATACACAAGTGTGTATATAGATATATATTTCAAATGGATTGTATGCACTTGCAAAGTGAAAGTACATTGGTAATTTGGGGACATTAAGAGTGGAAAATTTTGTTTTATTTTTAAATCTTTAAATACCTATCTTCTCTGAAAGCCTATGTGCACGTGTGTGTGTATGAGTTTGTATGTGAGCATGCATATATACTTGACAAAGAGATGACCTGTATAAATCAAAGTACACATTATTTAAAATATTTAAAAGCGGCTGGGAGCGCTGCGGTGGCTCACGCCTGTAATCCCAGCACTTTAGGAAGCGAAGATGGGCGGATCACAAGGTCAGGAGATCGAGACCATCCTGGCTAACATGGTGAAACCCTGTCTCTATTGAAAAATACAAAAAACTAGCCGGGCGAGGTGGTGGGCACCTGTAGTCCCAGCTACTCGGGAGGCTGAGGCAGGAGTATGGCGTAAACCCGGGAGGCAGAGCTTGCAGTGAGCTGCGATCCGGCCACTGCACTCCAGCCTGGGCGACAGAGCAAGACTCCATCTCAAAAAAAATAAAATAAAATAAAATAAATAAATATATATATATGTTAAAAGAAATGTTCAGTTTCTTCTTATTTTTTAATTGTGATTCTTTAGATTTGTTAATCTATGGAGCATTTTCAAATCTCAGATTATACATATGTAATAAAATATGTTCATTAAAGCTCTTAGATTATATGTGTTTGGATGAGGGAGAAGGGACCAAATGGAGGAAGGTGAACAAGATGGCACAGTCCCCATTGCTTCCGGGTTCTTCATCACCAACTTTCCCACACCCGGGAATTTGCAGGATAACCGAGCATGCATCAGGTGACCTCAATCCAAAGAGATCGAAACTTACCCAGCCACACCTACGGAGACGCCCCTATCACGCCCTTATCCCGCCCACTGCCTGCCCCCCTTCCAGTACCAATGCATAAAAGTCCGCTGCTGGCAGAGGCCGGCGCGACTTCCCTGGCCCCATACCTGAGGACCGGAGAACCTCGCCCGAGAGTTGTTGCATATTTGCAATTAAAACCTACCGCTTTCTTACTTAATTTGGTCTCGTTAACTCCCCTAAATTAACTAAAGCTCCCCTAAATTAAAGTAAAACAGTTGGTGCCGAAACCCAGGAGGAGACCCTTCCTCAGTATCCCTCAGGGGGATCCGGGGAACCTCCTCCCTCACGAACCTACTACTCCAGCTCCAAAAACCTTGCTGGGTATATTAAGCGTTCCGGGTCCTTTTAGCCGCTGCTCTGAAGTCACCATCTCTGGTGAGTGTTCCCCTTCCCTAGTTCGTCTGGTCTGTAGTCCCCTCGGCCTGAAGTCATGTACACGCCCAAGGCTTAGGCCACCTGGTGGCTGTCAGGAAAACTTCAACCCAGAGACATCTGTCTTGAAGTTTCTCTCTCTCTTTCCCTAAGTGGCTCTGCAAGCCCCTGGTCTTTAACAGCAGCAAAGGATGCTTTGCTGCTGCCCAAGACTGCCTTCCATTCCTATTAGCTAGGGCAATGGGAACCTCACAGTCAAAAATCCCTAGGAACAACCCCTTGGGTTGTCTCCTCCAAAATTTACAAACCTTACATTTGGCTCAGGATCTAAAATGAAAAAGACTAATTTTCCTCTCCACAGTGGCATGGCCACAATATGAATTAGACAACCAATCTCAATGGCCACCCGAAGGTATGCGCGACTATAATATTCTACTAGACTTTTCTAATTTTTGTCAAAGGCTAGGAAAGTGGTCAGAAATCATTTATGTCCAAGGCCTTTGGGACTTTCACTCTTGCCCAGACATGTGCGCCCAATGTTCAATGGCCCAGGCCTTGTTAGCCAAAACCCGGCCCTCGGCCCCCAGCCCAACAACAGAGGAGGACTCTACCTCCCTTTCAGATGGGGTGGATGGCAGGACACCTCCCTCCTGACCTTCCAACTCCCTTCCCTATGGACCTCCACCGCCCCTCCCAAGGCTCCTCCCTCAGCCACTCCCCTCACTCCTCCCTATGGACCTCCCACTGCCCCTCCCAACGCTCCTCCCTCAGCCACTCCCCTCACCTCTCCCTATGCACCTCCCAACGCTCCTCCCTCAGCCACTCCCCTCACCTCTCCCTATGCACCTCCCACCGCCCCTCCTGATGCTCCTCCCTCAGCCACTCCTCTCACCTCTCCCATTGCAGCTCATAGGCGCTCAAAGACCACTATACCAGACTTTACAAATCAACTTTCCATGAATCAACCTGACCCTATCTCTCCTACTAATCTACTGGCCCCCCTCCGAGAGGTTGCCGTAGCTGAAGGACTAGTTAGAGTCCACGTCCCTTTTTCCTTGGCAGATCTTTCCAAAATTGAAAAACGGCTTGGCAATTTTTCAGCTAACCCCACCCTATATTCCAAGGAGTTTCGATACCTATGTAAGGCATTTGACCTAACCTGGCATGACTTACATGTCATTCTTACTTCTACTCTAAACTCAGAGGAAAGGGAGCACATTCTTGCAGCCGCCAGGCAGCATGCAGATCAGTTACACTTAACTGACCCTGCCGTCCCGGTGGGTGAGCAAGCTGTCCCATCTGCAGATCCTGAGTGGGACTACCAACCTCAACAACCCGGGCATCGCAGAAGATACATTATGATACAATGCCTCTTAGCTGGCATGAAGGCAGCCTCTAACAAAATAGTAAATTTTGATAAATTACAGAGGTTACTCAACATTCAGATGAGAATCCTGTCTCCTTTTTAAGTCACCTTACAGAGGCACTTGTCCAATTCACCCAACTGGATCCCACCTCTCCTGCAGGAGCTACTGTCCTTGCCACTTATTTTATTTCCCAGTCGGCCCCTGACATCCAGAAAAAATTTAAAAAGGTAGAGGATGGGCCTCAAACCCCCATTCAGGACTTAGTCAAGCTGGCTTTCAAAGTTTTTAACTCTAGAGAAGAAGCAGCAGAAGCTCTTCGACAAACCAGGATAAAACAGAAGGCCGCCTTCCAAGCACAAGCTTTAGTGGCTGCCCTCCAACCCACATTGCCCACTTTGCCAGCAGGGAAAACCAAAGATAAGTCTCCTAAGGGCTCCTGCTATAAATGCGGAGACCCAGGACACTAGGCAAACCAGTGTCCCCAAGCCAAGCCAGCCACTCCATCTGGTCCATGCTTTAAGTGTGGCACAACTGGGCATTGGGCAAAACAGTGTCCAAATCCTCACCTACCTACCATGCCATGCCCAACCTGGCAACAGGAAGGACACTGGAAGTCTGATTGCCCCGCCAGCAGGGCAGGCATCGTGCCTCAACGTGGTGCCTCTCCTCAAGGGCTGGAAGGCTCCTTCCAGCTCCTACACCTGGACAATGACTGACGGTGCCCATACTCGGAGACCCCGGTCACCCTTGCCGAGACTAGGGTAACTCTACAGGTAGTGGGTAAGCCAATTTCTTTTCTCATTGAGACGGGGGCTACCTATTCTGTTTTGCCAACTTATGGAGGTCATAGCCAGCCATCCACTATCTCAGTAGTTGGGGTAGACGGTAAACCGTCTAACCCTCGCCAGACCCCAATGTTAAATTGCTGCCTGGACTATGCATGCTTTGGTCACTCTTTCTTTTTTTTTTTTTTTTTTTTTTTTTTGAGACGGAGTCTGGCTCTGTCGCCCGGGCTGGAGTGCAGTGGCCGGATCTCAGCTCACTGCAAGTTCCGCCTCCCGGGTTTACGCCATTCTCCTGCCTCAGCCTCCTGAGTAGCTGGGACTACAGGCGCCCGCCACCTTGCCCGGCTAGGTTTTGGATTTTTTAGTAGAGATGGGGTTTCACCGTGTTAGCCAGGATGGTCTCGATCTTCTGACCTCATGATCCGCCCGTCTCGGCCTTCCAAAGTGCTAGGATTACAGGCTTGAGCCACCACGCCCGGCCTGGTCACTCTTTCATCATACCCTCTTGTCCCACCCCTCTTTTGGGACGAGACATCTTAACCAAACTCAAGGCATCTATTTCTCTTCCCTTTCGTCCTCACCCTGGCTCTAACATCACCCTCATAGCGCCTTTGTGCCCCCATAACCAAGGTCCTAAACCCCCCTCCCTGATGTTTCCAGTGGTGGTCAACCCAAAGGTATGGGACACCTCTACCCCGGTAGTCTCCCAACACCATAAGCCAGTCCTCATTCGCTTAAAATACCCTACCCACTTTCCGTCTCGCCCCCAGTTCTCTCTCTCATTGCATCACCGACAAGGAATCAAACCCATCATAGTTCGTCTACTCCAACAACAAATTTTAATTCCCACCCATTCTCCTTGTAACGCCCCCATCCTCCCTGTCAAAAAACCTTCAGGGGCATACAGATTAGTTCAGGACTTACGTATCATTAATTAGGCAGTAATCCCAACACACCCAGTGGTCCCAAACCCATATGCCCTTTTATCCCGTATACCTCCCAAAACCTCTCACTTCACAGTCCTTGATTTAAAGGGTGCATTCTTTTCCATTCCATTACACCCTGACTGCTATTTTCTGTTTTCCTTTACTTGGGAGGACCCCAAAACCCATATGTCTACTCAGTTAACCTGGACAGTCCTCCCCCAGGGTTTCCGGGACAGCCCCCATTTTTCTGGACAGGCATTGGCCAAAGATCTGGCCCAGTGCCCAATCAGTTCTAGCACAATTATCCAGTATGTTGATGATTTACTTCTGTGTAGCCCTTCACATGATATCTCCCTACAGGACACTGCCCTCCTCCTTAATTATTTAGGAGGGCTAGGTTACAGAGTCATCAAACAAAAGGCCCAACTTTGTCTCCCTGTGGTTATATACTTAGGTATAGAGCTTACTCCTGTGTCCAAGTCCCTTACTATAGACAGATTAAGTCTTATCAGGACCTCACCCCCCAACCAATGGAGAAGAAATCTTATCTTTTTTAGGATTGGTAGTATTCTTTCGACGTTGGATCCCAAATTTTGGGGTCCTGGCCAAGCCTCTTTACCAGGCTGCAAAAGAGTCCCCAACAGGACCCCTGTCCAATCCAAAACTAATCACTACTCATTTTATATGCCTTAAGTCATGTCTGCTGTCAGCCCCCACTCTCTCATTGCCTAACCCCCAATACCCATTTTATCTCTTCACCGATGAACGCCAAAAGGTAGCCACAGGCCTCTTGGCTCAACCAATAGGAACAACCTTTAGACCAGTTGCTTATCTCTCCAAGCAGCTAGACACCACGGTGCAAGGGTGGCAACCCTGTCTACGAGCTCTAGCCGCGGCAGCAGAACTAACCAAAGAAGCCTTAAAACTTACCTTAAAAGATCCCCTCACCGTCCATTCCACACATCGCCTCCAAGATCTAATTTCCCACAAGTGCATCAGTCATCTCACTCCTTCCCACATACAATTATTCCATGTCCTATTTTTAGAAAGCCCTGACATTAAATTAGCCCCCTGTTCCCCCCTTAACCCGGCCACTCTCCTGCTTACCCCAAATACCCCACATGCCCCAGAACATTCCTGTCCTGAGGTCATTCAGTCGGTCCCCCCAACTCATCTCCACTTACAGGACCAACCCCTCCCAAATCCACAACTAGCATTCTTTGTGGATGGAAGCTCCTTTACTGATCCCCACAGAAACAAACACGCAGGATATGCGGTAGTCACTAACACCCGAGTAATAGAGGCTAAACCTCTACCATTAGGCACAACCTCACAAAAGGCAGAACTCACTGCCTTAACCAGGGCACTCCATCTATGTGAGGGAAAAACTGTTAATATATATACTGACCCTAAGTGTGCATACATGATAACACATACACACTCTGCACTCTGGCAAGAGCGGGGATTCTTAACCACCAAAGGAACTCCCATTATAAATGGCAGGCAAATCCAACTGTTACTACAAGCTCTAACCTCCCCTAAAGAGGTGGCTATCATTCATTGCAAAGGACATCTAAGGCCTACCAATCCAACTGCCCAAGGTAACCACTTTCCCGATGCCACAGCAAAATCGATAGCACTCTCCACAAAAAAATCCCCAATCTATCTGTTTCTTAAACCCCCAATACTCCCCTTCCTATTCCTCAGAAGAAAAAAGTAGACTTTTACAAAACCCACAAGCAACCATAATGCCTGACCAATGGATCTTTATCCAAAACCGTGTTGTCCTCCCTGAAGCTCAAATGCAAAAAATCCTAGGAGACATCCACAACTCCCTACACATTGGACACCAAGCTCTATATAATTTTTTATATCCCATCATTGAGTGCCCATCCCTTCTCTCTCACCTAAAAAAAATCGACCAACAGTGTCTAATCTGCCTAAGGGCAAACACTCAAGGGGCAATACGCAACATACACCCAAGCCATCAGCTTAGAGGGCATCAACCTGGAGAGGATTGGCAAATTGACTTCACCCATATGCCTAGACACAAAAGACTCTACTACCTACTCACCTTAGTAAATACCTTCTCAGGGTAGATAGAGGCCTTCCCCACTATGGGGGAAAGTGCATCCATTGTGGCTACCATAATTATAGAACAAATCATACCACGCTTTGGGCTTCCCCAATCAATACAATCTGATAACGGTCTGGCCTTCGTTTCCAGAGTAATCCAATTGGTGGCGGATTCTCTCAGCATTACCTGGAAGCTACATATTCCATACCATCCCCAGTCATCTGGAAAGGTTGAGCAGGCCAATGGACTCATCAAGCAACAACTAACCAAACTCTCCATAGAGACACATCAATCGTGGGTAACCATACTTCCCCTTGCCCTTACCAGACTATGGGCAACACCTAGAAGCCCTACAGACCTCAGCCCATTTGAACTAGTTTACGGGCCCCCTCTTGCATTACAAGAACTTCCTATTCTTCCCACACCGCTGGCACCCTACTTGCCCCCTCTCTCTCTCTTAAGACAATTACTTAGAGAACATGCCGAAAGGTCTCTTCCCCCACCTACACAAGGAAATCCAGACACCCCCTCGGCCCTTTCTCCAGGTGACCAGGTTCTACTCAAGGATCTACATGCAAAGGGCCTTATTCCTAAGTGGAAGGGCCCATATACAATAATTCTTACCATGTCTACAGCAGCCAAGCCTTTGGGTCACAGTTCCTGGGTCCATTTTACCCAGTTGAAGAGAGCCCAACCCCCTCAGGCTAAGTGGCAGTCCACCCAACTGTCGCCCACCCATCTAAAAATAACCAAGACAGAAACAAGTTAGATGAGTCACACCCTCCTCAAATTTTCCCACTTCCTCACTATTCTTCATCTTAACTTAACTGACTTTTCCCTCATAAACCCCATAGATACCCTCCTTCCCGACCCATCCCCCAACCAGTGTGTCTCCCGACTTTTTACTCTCATAGAAGACCTAGCTTAGCAGGGTGCCCTTTGTGATTTCAGCAATGTCAAACTTACCCTCTACACCTTTGTTACCATTATTATGGTTTACTCTGATTCCCCTAGTTACTCCTACTAATCCTAAGTTTATATGGAGATTCTCTATAACTGAAACCTGGTCTACAGACAACCAGGTACACTCAGCCATGCAGGGTACTGCAGATTGCTCCCCCCAGGGCTGTCAAGCTGCCCTCTCCCTTAACTTTGACCTAGGTTCCGTCAGCAAATATGACCACCCAGTCATATGTTTCTTGTACGACCAAACTAAATATAATTGTAAAAATTACTGGCAAGAAGCCAACCTGGGGTGTCCATACAACTATTGCAACATGCATGAGTTGGCCCTACTGTGTGAGAATGGTTATTGTACCCCCAAAGATCTACCTTTTACAATAAATTTAACATCAGGAAAATATATTCTTCATATTAAGGATCCCTGGGACCCCCAGTGGGCCCAGGGAGTTAAAGGTGGGCTATATGCATCATCTTTTTCTTCATATCCCACTGCAACCATCCAGGTAAAGAGAGTATATGTACAGCAAGTACATCTCCCTAAAAGTGTACAGGCCCTACAAAATTTAACCTCAGTCGTAAAATCTCATGAACAAAAACTACAAAAACAGTTAAGCCCCCCTAACAATGAGGACCCATTACCCCCTAACAATGAGGACCCATTCTCATGGTTGACACTTATTACCAAGGACTTAACTTGACACAGGCAGTTGGACTGAAAAACCTCTCCCACTGCTTCCTCTACTCTACACTCGGAAAACTTCCCTTAGTGGCGGTCCCTCTACCAGCCGCTTTCAATATCACCACCAACCCTACCAGCTCCTCTCAAGCAACATTCTTGCCTCAAGTCTCATTATGCTGTGATCCAGAAAGTCAAACCCTTCCTTTCTGCTACTCTACTCCCAATCTTTCATGGTGTAATCACACCCAAGCTCCCAGCGGGACCCAGACAGCCCCCGTTGGCGGCTACTTCTGATGTGACCAAACTTTATCCAAAGTTCTTAACCACACCTCCATCACCCAATCCCTTTGCGTTCTGGTGTCTTTAGTGCCTAGTTTAACCCTATATGGCAAAGGAGAATTGTCCGAGCTAGTTTCACAGCTTACCACTTCCAGCAATAAAATCCAAAAATGAGCCATTTCTTCCCTTAGTTATCAGGGTTTCCCTAGCATCGTCCCTAGTAGCCTCAGGACTTGGAACAGGGGCCCTCGCCCACTCGATTCAATCTAAATGGATCCTCTCCACTCAGGTCCAAGCAGCCATGGAGGCTTCAGCTGAAAGCCTAGCCTCTTTACAACGTCAAATCACCTCAGTGGCCCAGGTAGCAGCACAAAATAGACGAACATTAGATCTCCTTACTGCTGAAAAAGGAGGAACATGCCTCTTCCTAGGAGAGGAGTGTTGCTACTATATAAATGAATCAGGCCTGGTTGACACCAACGTCCAAACATTAAACAAAATCAAAGAGGAGCTTCAACAATTTAACGTCCCCTTAACCCCCGGACCACCGGTATGGCTTCTGCTTGTAGTACAGCAGATGTTTCCATTTCTAATTCTCATACTAATCCTCTGTCTTATGTTATGTTTTGCTCCCATTCTAATAAAATTTCTCAGAGCCAGGATCCAAGAAATCACCCGAGTCACCTTCAACCAAATGCTCCTGCATCCCTACGTCCAACTGCCAACCTCAGACCCTAACTACGCCCCTTAACAGCAGGAAGCAGAAAGGCAGACAATGACGCCCCAAATTCTTATAATCAATAAGAGGTTGGACTGTTTGGGTGAGAGAGAAGGGACCAAAATGAAGGAAGGTGAACAAGATGGCACAGTCCCGATTGTTTCCAGGTTCTTCATCACCAACTTTCCTGTGCCCAGGAAAGTGCAGGACAACCGAGCATGCGCCAGGTGACGTCAATCCGAAGAGATCGAAACTTACCCGGCCACACCTACAGAAACGCCTCTATCATGCCCTTATCCTGCCCACTGCCGTCCCCCCTTCCAGTACCAATGCATAAAAGTCCGCTGCCGGCAGAGGCCGGCGCGACTTCCCTGGCCCCATACCTGAGGACCGGAGAACCTCGCCCAAGAGTTGCTGCATATTTGCAATTAAAACCTGCTGCTTTCTTACTTAATTTGGTCTCACATTAAACTTATTTAACTCCCCTAAATTAATTAAAGCTCCCCTAAATTAAATTAAAACAATATGCATATATGACAATATATAAATATATGAAAATATATACATATATGACTATAAATATATATGACAGTATATTGTAAAATAAGTCTATATGCACTGGGCAGAGACTTTATTACTAACACATGCGGCCACTAAAGAAATAACAAAAAGCCCTTTTAAAAGCCCTATAATTCCCAAAGTATACTATTAAAATTTCTAAGGAGAAAACAATAACAACAATAAAATTCTCACTCCCTAATATCTATTCAGCTAAATTGTATGATATCATTTAATTATCTTAAAAAGAAATGTCAATGCATTAAATCATATATACCCAATGCAGCTATATGATCAACTACTTGTAATAAATGTCCCTTTTCTGAAAGACTAAGAATAGTTTCTGTTTTTGCAACTGGATCCTGACAAATAGTAACCTAGGAAATTTGTACATTCTTGTAGGTCTAGAAGAAAGTCTTTAAGTCTGGGGTACCTATATGACAGACATTTTTCTTCCCATTGTGCTACATTTCCTTATGCCAGTCGCTCCATCATATTTTTTTTTTTTTTTTTTTTTTGAGACGGAGTCTCGCTCTGTCGCCCAGGCTGGAGTGCAGTGGCCGGATCTCAGCTCACTGCTAGCTCCGCCTCCCGGGTTCACGCCATTCTCCGGCCTCAGCCTCCCGAGTAGCTGGGACTACAGGCGCCCGCCACCTCGCCCGGCTAGTTTTTTGTATTTCTTAATAGAGACGGGGTTTCACCGTGTTAGCCAGGATGGTCTCGATCTCCTGACCTCGTGATCCGCCCGTCTCGGCCTCCCAAAGTGCTTGGATTACAGGCTTGAGCCACCGCGCCCGGCCCATCATATTTTTTTATATCAGTTATTCCCTTACTGTTGGCAGATATACCTTAGTTAAAGGATATCTTCATTATGAAATGTGTTTTTTTAAATGTATTTCTCTTTTTTATTTCCAGGTGGTCTCACTGCCTAAGACATCAAAAGAAAAAGCTTGACAAACTTACACCATCTTACTATCAATAGTAATGCTACAGGTATAATCCTGCAGCGGCCATGTACACGTTTTTAGCCTTTAAAACCTAAGCTTCATATAGAGGTTTTAGGAGTTACTATACATAAGATGTACACAAATGCGTATATATGGTTGTGTGTGTAAATGTGCACACTTACAAACTTTAGTGATACTCTCTAAATTAATATATAAGGTTTATATAAATAATAAGTTTGCATTGCTGGCTAAAAAATTGGGCATTTCTTTTAATATAAAACAAATCTCTATAATCTCACACATTCATGGTTTTTTTGCCACATATCTAAGTAACTTAATCTTAGCTTATGGAGTATTTTGCAGGAATGGCATTCAACACTGCAGAGATTAGTTGTAGGTGTCTTAATTACATTTATATATCAGTGTGTTTGGTGTGGAAAGAAGGTAAAAAATAAAACATTTAAATATAAAATTAAAATAAAAATAAATTATGACATTTATTTATAATAGATGTCATAATTTGATCATATTCATAGGAAAATTATTAATGAAAATTTAAACCCAGAAAAAAATATATATACACTACATAAATTAACAATAAAATTAGTACCATGGTTACTTGTTGAAGTAATATGCTGTCCTAAATATGTTTCATTGTACCATGTTCTCTCAAAGTTAACACTCTCATCCTGCAAATAACATAGTCTCAAATTCTACAATTCTTGTGTGTGTATTTTCAACAGCTGTGATTTTTATGTCAAGATAAATTATGATAATATTAGCAACTTTTAAATTCTATGCTTTGTGACATATAGGCCTCATTTCTAATTTAATAAGGTATGTATGTATTTGATATTTTCATAAAAGCAATACAGGATTTGGCCAAGAAGTTTTGCCATCTGTGAAAGGCACACATTTGATGCTATTATAAGCCATATTAACTGGAGAACGTTTCTAAAATACTTCTATTTCACATGCAAATTTTATGCTCTATATATTGATGGATTTGTTTCTTAGATTGAGATTCAGATGTGGCAATCAGTGAGAGAGGAAAAAGGTACAAGCCTGTCTCTACTTTTTAGATAATTTGCTTAAGAGACAAAACAAGTTCAACTTTAATTGAAATATTGCATGTTTGCTTGCTTAATTATTCTGTTATCCCTTAAATTAAATATTCTTTATAATAAGCATGTCTTTGAACATGAAACAAGATTAACAGCTCTGAGCGTGAAACTTTTCCTATGATGAGAGACATTTTAGTCAGCCTCATCACAAGAAGACTTTTACTTTTCTGAAACCATCCCATATTTCTTTTTGACACTTGGAAGTATGCCTCTGCTTCTTTTATTTCTTTTAAACATTCTGGAGTTTTTGTTGTTTTGATGTAACTGTTGCCAAATTAATAATTGTTAGATGACAAATGTCCTCAAAAAGTGTTTTTCAGTAATTGTTCCTAAAGAAATACAGTTATAATTGTCATCAAACTAATTTATTAAAACAAAACAAATGAAACAAAAACTCTAAATCTAAAAATACACCATTACTGGTTATAAGTCTTTCTTCAGATAAATGCATATTTCTGTAAATTCATGCCCATGATATCTTCACAGATTATCCATTGGTTTTCTTGGTTAGTAATTCTTGTACATATCCAAAGATAGGTCAGTTCAGAGGGTCTTAAGGAAGATGAAACTGCTGAAATAAAGACTGGACCAGGTTGGGAAATGAATCTCACTTAAAACAAAGACTGATAATAATCTCAAGCAAAAGTGGAAAAATATCATAACAGGAGGTCTCTTGCCAGACTATAGCTTTGCACATCCCATTTGGAGTTTAAGACTAGTACCCAGTAATTTAAATATTTAAATTTATGAGCATAATAAGAAGTATGAGATTTGATAACCTCAGAGTTTTCTAATACCAGATTTTGATAGCATAATATTTACAAAATCAAGAGTCCCTTTAATTTAATTATTATTCTAGTAGTTACTTTTGGAAAAATTGTTTGATTTAATTCTCTATCCCAAAACAATTTGCCAAAAAAATCTAGTGTTTTTAAAATGCCACATCTTTGTCTTTCCCAGTATTTTCATAAAAAATAGCTGGAGAGAGAAAAACAAAACAAAACAAAACAAACAAAGAGTTGCATCAGCTGCAGCTACACATCCATTACCACATAACTGCTTCCAGTGCCCAACCTTTCTACCTCCGGTTTCTACTTTTTCTATCTCTAGTTGTTACTTTTAAAGTGCATTCGGGACTGGGCATGGTAGCTCACGCCTGTAATCCCAGCACTTTGGGAGGCCAAGGTGAGTGGATCACCTGAGATCAGGAGTTCGAGATCAGCCTGACAGATATGGCAAAACCCCGTCTGCACTAAAAATACAAAATTAGCCGGGCATGGTGGTGCATGCCTGTAATCCCAGCTACTCAAGAGGCTGAGGCAGGAGTCTCACTTCTATCCGGGAGGCGGAGGTTGCAGTTAGCTGAGATTGTGCCACTGTACTCTAGCCTGGGCAACAAGAGTGAAACTCCGTCTCAAAAAAAAAAAAAAAAAAAAAGGAATTCTGTTTGTACATGTATATTTTTAGTTTTTGGCTGTGACTCAAAATAGACTACAGCACATTTTGTTTTTTAGCAACACTCGTGGAAAAAAATGTTACTCTCTAACTCATACACAGACACACACGCAGATCGATTTTAAGAAACATTACTCCTTAAATGAAGCATACAAAATGAAAATAGTCTCATTTTTAAAATGTGTATGTTAAATTTTATTTCTCTCTAAAAGTACTATTTCCAGAAGCTAACATTAAGAAAATAGTAAAATTCATAATGATATTTAAATATTTTTTATGACCTTTACCATTCTTCCAGTAATTAAACATATTTCCAAGATATTTAAGGTCAATTTTAAGGAACTAGCATTCAGTACATGTTAAAGTTTAGCAGTTGACATATGTCAATGATAACATTTGTGCTCATAAAAAAAGTTCATGAATCAGTAATGAGGGTTTCTATTTTAATTTTTATTAAAAAAATTAAAATCCTGAGGTTGCTCCTGAATGTTACAGGTGATTATAACAATTTTGCTTTGTAAATACAATTACAGGTATTTTTGCAGTTTTTGCATAATGATAATTTAAAAACGTATTTTAAAGACTGCTTAAAAGTTAATTTTCACCAGGTGCATAATGAAGCCTGTAATTAGGCCTCCTTCAGAGGAGGTTTGATTGTGAAAATACACAGCAGCATTTCCTGAGATAAAAGTTCCTGCTAAAATGGGATTTGGGTTTTTAACTTTAGTTTGCTAATGGTTCTTGAAATGCGAGAAAAAAGTCATTCAGAAATATTTACAAAACAAATGCATAATTATTTATTTTCTTGAGCATATAGAAGACATTTTCATACCATGTTTGGTAAATGAAATCCCATAGTCTGTTGCCAGAAATAAAACTGTTAAAAATATAAGAGGTACTCTCAATAATCCCAGTACATAATTTCTGGTTTATCCCATTGTTCTGTCAGCTTGTAAATGAGAGTTGTTTCTGTCACAGAATACTTTGGGTGTCACTTCTTGGCAGCCAGAAACCTCTGTGGCTAGTGGTGCCTCTGCTTGAGATCTGCTCTCACCTGCAGAGCTTGTTCCCCCAACTCAGACCAGCAGGTTGCACTTGGCTCCCGATAACAGCCCGGAACCCATGCCTGCGGAGGGTGAGCCAAGTTCAGGACTACCAGGGGTGTTAAGCGAGCAAGTGTGGGGTCCTGCCACTCCGCACAACAAGGCGCTCTGGCTGCTGTGGCGCAGCGGGGAGCTCCAGGTGCCTACACAGGTGCCAGTGTTGTATAAGGCTGTGGCTGGACCAGGATTACAGCAAGCAATTTCTGCTGTAGGCACTGGGGTCTGGATGAGGGGAATGTGGGGAACGTGGTGGCACATAAAAAAGTTGGAGACGCCAGCAACTGCAGTATCCCAAGGCGGGCGGGATGCCACAGCTCTCTCATTCCCACCTCCAGCATCTCAGGAATTTATGATTTTTAATTTATATTTATTTATTTATTTATTTGGTTAATTATTATGCTGATCTTTTATCGTGTTTTTAAAATGCCAACTCATTGAAACCGTATTCTTGTTCATTCTTTTAATTCATATTTCCCAGGGACAAAGACCAAGGCTCAGGATATAAAAGGTGCTAGTAAATTTTTCTTAAATGACTAAGATTGTAACAGCTTTTTCAGTCCTGTCACCTTGCTCTCGCCTAGAACTCCCTGGTTTTCTCAGCCCTGCCATCACTTCCCATCACATGGGGTGGCCACCGAGGTCTATAGTGTTACAACTCTGGCTTGGGGAATCCTGAGGTCTGGGCGCCCAGAAGTGTTGGCAGTCTTCACTTTCACTTTCACGGACCGATGATAGGGATATTGTCACCACCCACAGCTTGGCAAGCTGGCCAGGAATGTGTTACAGCTCTTTTCAGGCCTGCTCACAGCTCAGCAAGAAGGCCAGGAAAGCATTACAGCTTTTTCAGCCTCGGCCATTTGGTGGGGCCCAAGCTCTTGTCCACATCCAGAAGGAATGAGGTTACACCAGTAACTGGAGGGTGAGCATGGCAGAAGACTTTTACCCAGTGACAGAATAGCTCTTAGCAGAGAAGAGACCCAAAGTGGGTAGCTCCTACCCTCTGAAGGGTACTTCCCATGTCTGTCTGTGTCTGAGGGTTTTTATGGGCTCAGAATGAAGTACCTGCTCATTGGTCTATGGGCAGGAGGAAGGGTATGCTGAGTGGTCCATTAGTGGGACTGGAAAAACCATCATTTGATTGGCTAACAGGCATCAAGGACGTTTTCACTCTGTGTGTGGATTGTACGCGGAACTGGCAGCCTTGGGTTCAAATTTCAGGCTGTCTCCAGCCAGAAGGTGCGGTTTCACGGGAAACCTGCCCCTATTTGCCTAGGAATTTGCCGCCTGCCGATTTCATTTCTTTGATAAACTAATACTCACAATTCCTTCTTCCTCCATCTGCGACCTACTTACTACCAATTCTTCAGATGGTTCATTTTTCAAAAGCCCTCCCAAACTTCCTCACAGAGTCTCCAAGTAGAAGAAATTGTTATGCTTTATCTAATCAACTATATTGACTCATACAACAGAGTACAGTTGGATATATAATTCGAATAAGATTTTTTTTTAAATCTAAGTATTTTACTGTAAGAAGAAGATAAAGTTCTCAAAAAATAAGTTATTTAGGCAATATCCTATTTAGGAAATAGGATAAACTAATGTATAATTTAGTTTCTCCTAAACTATCTGACACTGGATAAGTATGTTTGCCTGTTTAGACATGAGTCTTCTTATCTGTAAAGCAAGATGTTTAGATACCTTATAATACTTTTTTCTCTATTTTATAGAAATAATTGTAGATTTAAATAGTTGTCAATTTTCATTACTTCTAAAATTATATATTATAAAGCCAATGCTTAAGTTCTATGAAAAATATTTATTTTATATAAAATCTCTTGAGGTGTTCTGTCCTCACCTGTTGAGTGCTTCTAGGAGAAAATCATATACCAGTTGAACGCTCCTATTTTTTCTGTTAGTAAGCATGCTCGAGTGCACTCGCCCAACTCCTGAGGCCTTATCAGGAAGCTGCTGATCACCAGTTTCAGATGTTGCTACCTATTGGGAAACTGCCTTTCCCTGGCACTGGCTGCAACTAACTATTATTTTAGACAGACAGTTTTAAGAACTTCCTGACCATCACTTGATGGTTGCTTGATGCTCCTGGGGGGATTTGGCTCTCCTGCACTGTTCATGTCTGCCTGACTACCTAACATAATAAGGGAGGAAACCACCTCTCATATTGTCTTATGCCCAATTTCTGCCTCCAAAGAAAGAAAAAGTAAAAACTGAAAGGCAAAAATGAAATCCGCAAGCAGACAGCCCAACGCCACACCCTGGGGCTGGTAGTTAAAGATCGACCCCTGACCTAATCGGTTACCTTACCTATAGATTACAGACATTGTATAGAAAAGCACTGTGAAAATCCCTATCCTATTTTGTTCCAATCTAATTACTGGTGCATGCAGCACCCAGTCACGTACCCACTGCCTGCTCAATCGATCATGACCCTCTCACATGCACCCCCTTAGAGTTGTGAGCCCTTAAAAGGGACAGGAATTGCTTACTCAGGGAGCTCAACTCTTGAGACAGGAGTCTTGCCAATGCCCCCAGCCGAATAAACCTCTTCCTTCTTTAACTCGGTGTCTGTGGAGTTTGGTTTGCTGCTGGTCCTGCTACAATAATACCACCAAAAAAAAAAAAAAAAAAAAGGCATGGTTATATTAATTTTATAATGTAAAAAAAGAGAATAACACAAAAGATATAACCAAAAATATACAATTGTTTGGGGCTGGGAGTATTACAAATATATTTACTTTCTTTCTCCTGTTCTATGTTTTCTTGAATTTCCATGTAAAAGTATAATCTATTCCACTATAAGGTTTGAAAAAACAATTATTAAACACATCAGACTCTATAAACTGTCTCCTTTACTTTTTCCCTGGTATTATCTTCAAACATATTTTCTCATACTTCCTATGTTCAAGAAATGCAGATCAACATAATATGTATTGGACTCTTCACATGATTTTATACAACTGAATTTCTACATATGTTCTTCACTTTACAATTTAAGCATTCTCTAAGAGTTTTAAAAACTATATTAAAATTCGGGCCAGGCGTGGTGGCTCACGCCTGTAATCCCAGCACTTTGGAAGGCCGAGGAGGGTGGATCACCTTAGGTTGGGAGTTCCATACCAACCTGACCAATATGGAGACACTCCGTCTCTACTAAAAATACAAAATTAGCAGAGCATGGTGATACATGCCTGTAATCCCAGCTACTCAGGGGGCTGAGGCAGGAGAATCGCTTAAACTCAGGAGGCGTAGGTGGCAGTGAGCCAAGAACACGCCATTGCACTCCAACCTGGGCAACAAGAGCGAAACTCCGTCTCAAAAATAAAATAAAATAAAATTCACCTTCATGGCCAGGCACAGTGGCTCATACCTGTAATCCCAGCACTTTGGGAAGCCAAGGCAGGTGGATCACCAGGTCAAGAAATAGAGACCATCCTGACCAACATGGTGAAACCCCGTCTCTACTAAAAATAAAAATCAACTGTGCATAGTGGAGCACCTGCAGACCCAGCTATTCCAGAGGCTGAGGCAGGAAAATCACTTGAATTCGGGAAGCAGAGGTTGCAGTGAGCCGAGATCACGCCATTGCACTCCAGCCTGGTGACAGAGAGAGACTCTGTCTCAAAAAAAAAAAAAAAAAAAAAAAAAATCAGCTTCATATATAAATTACATATCAAATATTCCATATTTTTATAAATATTGTACACCAAAAATTCAATTCTGAACATCCTTAACTGACTGAATAGGTCCTCTCCTGGCCTCAAGGACCTCAGAGAGACTTGAAAAACTGAGTTCCTGGCCTGATGGAAAAAGGGTTCCCAGACATGCCTCGTTATACTCCCTCCCTTTTGGAGTTTACATCAATGTAGAAACAATAAGATGGACAAAACAGACTATTTATGGAAATAAGGTACCCATTTATAAACAAATCCTAAGGCCATGCATGGCAAGGGTTAAGTCATACCCTAAAAACCATACGATTTCATTAAAAATGTTTTTTTAATTATTCTGGTGTAATAATGTAATGTGACTTTCTCTCTAACCTGACTCTGGTATAGCATCACATGACAGCAGACCTTGAAGAAAATAGAAATATTTTACCCCAATGTATATCTTTTTGTCGTATTTTGAAAAGGTCCTACAAAGTCCTCTTTTGTGGGAGAAAATTGCATTAGTAGAGAATCTCCATTATTGCAGCCAGGTGTTCCCTTTCTATGTTTTTCCTGATCTAGGAGAGATTAACAGAGAGCTTGATGGCTTTATGACACTTCATCTGCATAACAAGGGCTTTGACCTCCACAACTCCCTTTATCTTAACTCAGGCATTTCTTTCTACTGACTTCAAGTCTTTAGATAAAGCTTATTTCTGTTAACCAATTACCAGTCAGAACCTTTGAAGCAATCTATGACCTGTAAGCCCCCGCTTGAACATATTCCCTTTCTTTAGGCTGAACCAATGTACACCTTCCATGTATTGATTTATTATTTTACCTACAATTTCTGTTTTTCTAAAATTTATAAAGCCAAATTGTAACCAGAGTGCCACACACACACTTTCTCAGAACCCCTTAGGACTGTTCCCTGAAAATGGTCACTCACATTGGCTCAGAAAAAACTTCTTAGAAATATTTTACAGTTTGTTTTTCTGTTAACATTATAAAATATAATTTTATGATCTAAGCCTATCCAGATTATTTCAGAAACAAAAAAATTTCCAGCATCCTAAAGAGTCCCCTGCCTCATGCTACCTTGCAGTCATTAAAATCCTTCAAAAATGAATGTGATTTCTAATAGTACAGCACAGATTAATTTTGAAATTTTTGTGCTGCAAAAAATAGAATAAAGCATTTGCTCCTGTATTTATTTTTTCCTTTTTTCTTTCAAAGAATGTAAGATTAATATTATTCATATAGCTATGCATAGGTATTTAATTGTTCTACCCTACCCCATTGATCTCTACTATTTCACTATGTCCTTTCTTACCCTTTGTTTTCTTCAGGGTTTATTTGCTGTTTTTTTTTGTTTTGTTTTGTTTTTTGTTTTTTTCTTTTTCTTCCTAATTTTCTTGGTATGAAGTACAAATAATCATTAATTTTTAACATTTATAATTATTTTATAATAAATATTCTACTAAACACACCTTTTGTTTCATCCTGTAAGTTTTGATATATCATGCATTTGTCAGAGGTGTTTAAACCAGAGAAACACCATATTGAATAAAGGCTGTGTGAAATAAGGCTAAGACATACTGGGCTGCATTCTCAGACAGTTAGGCATTCTAAGTCACAGGGTGAGATAGGAATTCAGCACAAAATACAGGTCATAAAGACCTCGCTGATAAAACCAGTTGCAATAAAGAAGCTGTCCAAAACCCACCAAAACCAAGATGGTGATGAGAGTGATCTCTGGTCACCCTCACTGCTACACTCCCACCAGTGCCATGACAATTTATAAATGCAATGATGACGTCAGAAATTTGCCCTATATCCTCTAAAAATGGGAGGCATAAATATTGCACTGCTTGTTTACCATATAATGAAGAAATAACCAAGAAATAACCATAAAAATGGGCAACCAGCAGTTCTTGGGGCTGTTCTGCCTATGGAGCAGACATTCTTTTATTTCTTTACGTTTTAATAAACATGCTTTAACTTTACTCCACAAACTCACCCTGAATTATCTCTTGGGTGAAATCCAAGAACCCTTTTTAGAGGACTGGACCAGGACCCCTTTCCAGTAACATATTTCTGGCACCCCCCCCCAAAAAAAATTAAAGAGATCCTGATATAGTTTGGATGTGCCCCCACCCAAATCTCATCTTGAATTGTAGCTCTCACAATTCCCTTGTGTTCTGAGAGTGACCTAGTGGGAGATAAGTGAATCATAGGGGTGGTTTCCCCCATAATGTTCTTATGGTAGTGAAAAAGTCTCATGAGATCTGACAGTTTTGTAACCTCTTTCACTTGACTCTCATTTTTCTTTTGTCAGCCACCATGTGAGACGTGCCTTTCACCTTCCACCATGATCGTGAAGCCTCCTCAGCCACGTGGAACTGTGAGTCCATTAAACCTCTTTCTTTTGTAAATTGCCCAGTCTTGGCTATGCCTTTATCACCAGTGTGAAAACAGACTAATACAATAAATTGGTGCTGGGAGTGAGGTGCTGCTGAAAAGACACCTGAAAATATGGAAGTGACTTTGGAACTGGGTACCAGGCAGAGGCTGGAACAGTTTGGAAGGCTCAGAAGAAGACAGAAAAATGTGGGAAAGTTTGGAAGTCCCTAGAAACTTGTTGAGTGCCTTTGACTAAAATGCTGATAATGATTTCGACAATGAAATCCAGGCTGAGGTGGTCTCAGATGGAGATGAAGAACTTCTTGGGAAGTGAAGCAAAGGTGATTCTTATTATGATTTAGAAAAGAAACTGGCAGCATTTTGCCCCTGCCCTAGAGATTTGTGGAATGTTCAACTTGAGAGATGATGATTTAGGGTATCTGGCAGAAGAAATTTCTAAGCAGCAAAGGGTTCAACAGTTGATTTGGGTGATTCTAAAGGCATTCAGTTTTAAAAGGGAAACAGAAAATTTACAACCTGACAATGTGATAGAAAATGAAATTTCGTTTTCTGAGGAGTAATTCAAGTCAGCTGCAGAAATTTGCATAAGTGAAGGGGAGCTGAATGTTAATCACAAAGCCAAGGGGAAAATGTCTCCAGGTCATGTCAGAGTTCTCTGTGGCAGCCCTTCCTAACACATGCCCAGAGGTTTAGGAGAAAAAAATGGTTTCTTGGGTGGGGGCGAGTGTCTCTGCAGTGTGCAGCCTAGGGACTTGGTGCCCTGTGTCTCAACCACTCTAGCCATGACTAAAATTGGCCAAGGTACAGCTCAAGCCATAGCTTCAGAGAGTGCAAGTCCCAAGTCTTGACAGCCCTGATGTGGTGTTTAGCCCATGAATGCACATAAGTTTAAGAACTGAGTTTTGGGAACCTCTGCCTAGATTTCAAAGATGTATAGAAATGCCTGGATGTCCAGGCAATAGTTTGCTGCACGGGTGGAGCACTCATGGAGAACTTCTACTAGGGAAGTCGGAAAGGGAAATGTGGGGTGGGCACACCAACACAGAGTGTCCACTGGGGTGCCATCTACTGGAGCTGTGAGAAGAGGGCTACTATCCTCCAGACCCCAGAATGGTAGATGCACCTATAGGTTGCACCATGCACTTGGAAAAGTCACAGATACTCAATGCCAGCCCGTGAAAGCAGACAAGAGAGAAGGTGTACTCTGCAAAGCCACAGGGGTGGAGCTGCTCAAGACCATGGGAACCCACCTCTTGCATCAGCGTGACCCAGACGTAAGACATGGAGAAGATTATTTTGGAAATTTAAGATTTGTCTGCCCTGCTGGATTTCAGACTTTCATGGAGCCTGTAACCCCTTTGATTTGAACAATTTCTCCCAGTTGGAACAGCTGTATTTACCCAATGCCTGTACCCCTATTGTATCTCAGAAGTAACTAACTTGCTTTTGATTTTACAAGTTCACAGGCAGAAGGGACTTTCCTTGTCTTGGATGAGACTTTGGACTATGGACTTTGAGTTAATGCTGAGATGAGTTAAGGCTTTGGGGGACTGTTGGGAAGGCTGGATTGATTTTGAAATGTGAGGACATGAGATTTGGGAGGGGCCAGGGGCAGAATAATATGGTTTAACTCTGTGTTTCTATCCAAATCTCATCTTGAATTGTAACTTCCATAATTCTCTCAAGTTGTGAGAGTAACCCTGTGGGAGATAACTGAATCATGGGAGTAGTTTCCCCATACTGTTCTCATGAGAGTAAATACGTCTCATGAGATCTGATGGTTTTAAAAGGGGAAACCCCTTTCACTTGATTCTCATTCTTCTCTTGTCTGCCACTATGTGAGACATCGCTTTCACTTTCCACCATAATTGTGAGGCCTCCCAGCCACATGAGACTGTGAATTCATTAAATTTCTTCTTTTGTAAATTGCCCAGTCTCGGTTATGTCTTTATCAGCAGTGTGAAAACAAAGTAATACAGCCCCCAAAGCCAAAAGGGAATCATTTATGCATACCAATTGGCCAACTTTGTGTAAGTGGGGTGCTTTTACCCAGATAAAGAATGCGATTAGGTTAGAGGCCCAACTTAGGGGAGTTAGAGTCTCTCCTAAAACAGAGAGGGTTAAACGCTCCTCTCAGTAAAAGGCAAGAACTCTTGACCAAACCTTGGTTCAAGGCCCAACTTGGGAAGTTTAGTGTTCTTCCTATGATTTAGGGGGTTAGAGGCCTCCCTCTCAGTAAAGTCATTCTCTGCTAATAACTGATCTGGTGCTATGGGATGTTAACTGCTATTCTCTTTGAATTAATCTGCCTTGTACTCTTTGCTGTTGGCTATAGGTGACAGAATTAGGCATAAATAGGGTTATGAAACATAGGAGCTTTTTCTCCCTAAAAAGGGAAAACCTGAGAGCTGATGAGACTGCTGGACAAGATCCCTTAGCGACCAAGAAGCAGCTGCCTGAACTTTTAATTCAACATCATTGTAATGGTGAATCTTTCTCAGGCCTCCCTGAGCATTTCACCTTTTTCACCCCACCACAGGCAATGGTTTTCTCCCTTCTCTTTCCTTCTTGCTTTATGCATACTGGTTAAATGAATGGTAATAATCACTGTTTATCTCCTCTTTAAAGTTTTGATTTATTAGAAAAAAAAATTGCGAGGCTGGTCTTAAGTTGTAGTGAATCTGTAGTACTCTGTACTACGAATTTGTCTTTCCATATCTTTCTATCAGAAAGAGAGGTACTTTAGGTTAGAATGTGGGCCCATGACACTTATAAGCCTGCTGTTCAAGACAGCCCAGCAAACTGGTCAGTTATGTCCTTGGGAGTTTGACCTTGTCACCACTTGGTGGTACTTTCTCTTGGTCTCCGTTGTCCAGGGAACAGGAAGTTTGGGATTTGTGTCATATTTAGCTCTAAAAATTATCTTGATCAGTTAAAAGCCTTTCCAAGCTCAAAACTGGCTGCTTTAGGCTCCTTCTAGGAAGAGCAATGGAAACTACCAATGCTGTGGCTTGGCAGCTAAGGCTTTGTCATTTTGTAACGATGGCCCGGGTTCAATTCCTAGCTTAAGGAATGAGTCCCTTTTTGGTTTATAGCTGTGTGAACTTTATCATTTGTTGATTCTTTTCCCCTCTATGAAACATCTTGAATTTTCTTTTCTCTGAGCACCTGGGAGGTTACATTTGGTAAAATTCAAAAGCCAGAAATATTGACCTTTTTTTAGAATGTTATGGTTAACAGTCAGCTTAATTAAAAGCAAATATTCAAGTTCTGACAGCTTGGGACTTCTTGAGAAAAACAGAGGAGGAGCCATAGACCCTGTTTTGGCAGTGAGGGGGACTCTGTTTTCTTTATAAATCCCCAGGAATTAAAAATGAATAGATCCCTCTCAAAATCTAAGGCTCTGCTCTATTTTGCATTGCATTATCCAAAGTTTTTAACTTTGAGAAGTATCAGAAGTTACTTCACATTATGAATGAACTTTGATGTGTAATAACTAGGAAGGAAATATGATTTTGGGAACAACTAATGGCAGTTCCAAGGAAATACTCAACTCTTCATGTTTGGATCTGAGAAGCATGCTCTTGGCCACCTAGGCAGTATGGAGATGTTCCCACCCTGCACTGAGAGATAAAACTTCCATGGGATGAGCTGGTTCCTTGTTTTTGGGATCTAAGATCTGGTATAAAAACAATACCCTTAATTTTGGGGGTCTTTTTTGCCTTCCAGCTGTGCCTCCTTATTTGGCCATAAAAACTGCATGCTTTAAAAAGAAACTTAAAAACTGGCAAATGAAAAATCTTACAACTACAGGATCTTCTGTCTTTCTTTGTATTATAGGTGTTCTGTGTGTAATTTTTAATATAAAAGAGTTTTAATTGGCTTAAAAATAGTAGGTGCTTAAGTAAAGTATTGTCAGAAAAGTAAAAAGTATAATGCCTTTTAGTTCATGTGACTTCAGTAAACTTTGGAAACACAAAAAATAAAAACAGTTCTGCATGCAAGGCGTGCAATTAAAATAGAATATGCTTTTGCTAAAAGATTATAAGAAGGCATGGGAATCATGGGAATATTATTTTTTTGGCTTAGATTAAAGGGTTAAAGGATTATTTTAAGTTAAATAAGATAAAGCTGAAGGTTTGAGCAAGTTGTGGGGCGATGTGTAACAGATTAACCTTACAAAATAAATTTTGTGTGTGAATATAGTGGCTAAAGGGTACTATTCAGTTTTTCAATAAATTTAACAGTTTTTTCTTACAACATTGGTCTGCTTTTTGACAAAAATTTGTAAAGGGTTATAAAAGGTTAATGAAAAATACTACCTTATGGTCCCAGATGTTAAAATTGGATAGATTTGTCTGTAAGTTTTTATTAATAATTGGATTTAACATTAATACTACACTAATGCAAAGGTAAAATTTGGCTTATATGGTATAAAAATCATACAGGAAGTATTGTCAAATACAAAATGTTATTTGGCTTTCTTTGGGCTGTATTTGTATAAATATGTTTTTGGTATGTGTTCAAAATTATGGAAATCCCCTATATAAGTTTAATATAACTTATATATGTTATTGATAGTTATAATTGTCATGTGAAATCATTGTATGCCACAGAGGTAGCCAAAGTTCTTTGTCAATTGTGTTTTTCACTATAGTTGTCCTAAAACATGTTCTCATTCACAGACAATTGTTATCTTGTTTTAATTCTCTTCAAAAGGTGGTTTATAATCAGCTATAGGATTTTACCAGGTACTCTTAAATGCAGATTTCTTATAATTTTGGAAATTGTGAAAACAAAATAGAGAAAAACAATTTCAGGACTCATGAAAAGCTGAAATGTTCATGACTATCAAGCAAAACAGAAGTTCACTGCATGAACCAAACCAATGGAAGACTAAAATAATCTTTGCGGCTTTGCTTAATACGTCGCTGATCTTTGCTTTGTTTTTCAAAGTCAAGAAAACCTTTACTTTGAGCTATTTACAGTTTATAGCAATTGAGTAAAGTGTATTTCTGTAAACAAAATTTGGAGGATATTTGCTTGTCTCTACCTGATTTCTCCAGAATTTGGAACTAGTCGTGCATATTTTTAACTTATGTCATTATAGTTATTTGCATAAGTGCAGGAATCTGTTTTCTTTTGCAATATGGCACAAATGGAGAAACTGATTATTTTACCAAGGCTTTGACTGGAATGGTGTGCTGTCTTTAAGAAATCAAACTTAATTTATAGACAAGGTGGTCTAATAAGGGGAAGCATGAATAACCCATCCACCCTTTGTTTAGCATATCATCAAGAAGTAGCCATAAAAATTGGCAACCAGCAGCTCTTGGGACTGCTCTGCCTATGGAATAGCCATTCTTTAATTCCTTTAATTTTTAATAAACTTATTTTCACTTTACGGACTCACCATAAATTATTTCTTGCATGAGATCCAAGAACCTTCTTTTGGGGTCTGGATTGGGACCCGTTTTTGTAACACATTCATTATTATTTTATATTTTAGTAAAATTACATTGTACTTTCTGTTTTTATTTCTTGATTCACTTATGGGTTATTTAAACTGTGCTTTTTTCTATAGATGTTCTGTTTTATTCTAGCCTAATTATGTTTAGGTCAGAAAACATGTTCTAAAAAACTTTGTATTGCTATTTTATTTAATTTTATTGCAAAATTTATTTTTGTTTTACTTTATTGTCAAAAATTTGATGAGACTTTCTTTATGGCTCAGTATAAGGCCTAATATAGTAAACTTTCTAAATGCACTTAAAATATGTGAGGTTTATAATGTGTCCTCCATTTACATAAGCTTATTAGACTTCAACGAATTTGAGTTTTTTGTACGTATTTTAAAAAGTAAAATTGAGTATTGATTTTTATCACTATGTAGCTGTCAATGGGTCTGGCTGCTTACCACTTATAGAAAACGGCCTATATAATAACGAAGTGTGATTAAAAAACAAACAAACAAACAAACAAAAAAAGAATGCAAATTTATTACCCATGCCAGCAGCAAGAGGAAAAGTAGAAAAAATATTCCATTCTTCCATTTGTGGAGGGAATAGAGTTTTGCTTTTTTTTTTTTTTTTTTTATGAGAGGGTTTAGAATGCAAAAGAGATAGGGGCCAGGAGGGGTCAGGTGGCATGGTCTGATCCAGTGGTTTGTCTGAATTATTGCTTCCTCTGTTGAAGAGGCCAGCACCTTCATGGCCAGTGGTATCTGGTCTATATCAGAATTTGACCCTTGAAGCTTTTAAGGAAACATATGACCGGATAAATGAGTATGGTGTGTGCTTAACAAGTATCTAGGTAAATAAATGTGCATAAGGCACAGGAGCATGGAACAGCAAAAGAAAGGGGAAGAGAGTCGCAGCACATTTCGAGGCAGTATTTCAAGATGAAAGGAAACACATATGCAGTTTGTCTCAAAGTTTTATCTTGAGACTGGGGAGAAAGGAGGAAAGAAAACAAAATTTTAAAATGTAGTGTGAAGCCAAGCTGCTTGGTTACAATCACAAATAATAATTGGTCTATTTGAATATGTTAGTGCAAGTGTGCATATATTACTGAAAAATTTAAATTTTCTATCAAATTTAAATTTTGATAAGAAATCCAATTACTTTTATCATATGCTCAAATATCTCTTTAACCATCCCCTATAATTTTTTATATAAGCATTTTAAAACACAGGTTTATTTTGCTAATATCTGTAAGGTTCAGGTACATAATAGGAAAATAATTTATACTTTTCACAATTTGGAGGAATCAAATAGCATAATATTTTAATTTTCTAATGTATGGATAAAATTATAATGCTAATCTCAGTTGGTTTTCCCAATAGAAATAGAAGGGAATGGGAAAGTTATGCAAAAGCCATTTGAAATGTGGCCTGTGCTTTGCATATAAAGAAAAGCTACACAATGAGGCAGAAAAGTTTGTCTTGCACAAAATAGCTGATTAAATAGAGACTTTTCTTTATGTGTACAAAAATGATTTTTAGACAGAAATACAAGAATTAAAGATTTATGTTAGCTACTCAAAATGATGTAACAGTAGAATGGATACCATTTGCCTAAGTAACAATATGAATTTCAAAGTTAGAATAAAATAAGCAACAGTCAAGAGATAAATTAAACAAAATGAAATTGGTAAAATTGCTTTTCTCTTTATTGATAACATATCAGGTTTTATGATTAAAATTTGTCATGTAAATGTGTGAAGCGTTTGATCTTGAGTTTAGTTTTTACTTTCAATAAGATAATCGATACATTTGCAATTTTTAGAGTCAAAATAAATAAATCCCTAACTCAGAAAGAGTTGCCAACTTAGAAATATAAAGGAGCATTTAGGTTGATTCCATGTCTTTGCTATTGTGAATAGTGCTACAATGAACATATACATTCATATGTCTTTATGGTGGAACAATTTCTATTCCTTTGGGTATGTGCACAGTAATGAACTGCTGGGTTGTATGGTAATTCTGTTTACCTATATTGCAAACCTGCACATGTACCTCTGAACCTAAAAGTTAAAAAATATCAAGGTGCATTTAAGTATTAATTCATATGTAATTGTATTATCAAAATTTAGAGACATGTATTCATAAAATTTTAGTTGTGTTATTTTATTCTAGTGAGTCTAGAGCAGAAGCCATAAAACATTGCCTAATTCTAAAGGAAAATTTCAAGTGAAAATTAGACATTAACTTTTTACCATAATTTTTGAAGGTTTATTGAGAATTCAGATGTTCTGATATCTGCAGGTCATACAGAATACAACCAATGACCATCACAGCAAGATTATCTGTCCCAAGCCAGGGAATTACTAGAAATATTCTCTAGATGCTGCAAAGAACAGTCTGTCTCCCTTGTGAAAACTAACTGAAAAAAATTAACTGAAATTTTAGCATATGGAAATAAAAGCATTAGTGTGTGTGTGTGTGTGTGTGTGTATGACTGTTACCTTTTTCATATTTATAATTGACAGCTCCATACTTAAGAAGAAGTCTTTGTATTTTCACCATAAAAAACTGAATTTTTATTTTATTTCTGTAGTCTCTGGATAGAAATTACAATTAACTTTTTAATATTTTGAATTAACATCTTTGAAAAATATTTGTAAATCACATATATAATACTTAGATTGCATAGCAATTATATATATATAAAGTAATAATCTGTAAATTGTATAAATAAAAGTCTTCCCATGCTATAGGTAAAATCTTTATAAAACTGAGCAAATGTAAAATATCAAGTATATATGAAATATATATATGTGAAATTTTCAAAGCCCAACTTTGACCTTCTTCTAAATTTAACAAAGGCACATACATTTAAATTGGACTGAAATTTTACTGTAGGGGCTTTTTGCAGTCATGAAACATATAGTTACACCCTCCAATAATGAATGAAAATAGACCTAACAGGAGTTTCTTTGTGTTTATCTCCATGCAGAGTGTATTGTATTGAATTGGCTGCTGTGTAGCTGAGATCCAAAAAGACAATGTAGAATCAATTATATGAAAAACAATATTACAGCTCTTCCTCTGTTCCTGGCATCCTTTGCCTGCTCCAATAGCCAACCTCTCATTAACTGATTACCTATTCAAGTATGATTATATTAAGAACCTCACATTTACTTCTTATTTGAATTTATCTAATTGCTATCCCTTTATTTAATAGTATTATCCACAGACTTCCAATTTCACAATAAATACTGTTTCATATTAGGGCTTTGCTTTATTCATTATCTTAAAACACATAGTTGTATCTACTCATTTGAGTTCACCATGTCTTCTTCTTTTTCCATTTTCCAGAAAAATCTAACATAATCACAATTCTATTGATACATTTTTTAACTGGTAGGTAAAAACATATGTCAATAATAGATAATTGATAAAGTAATTCTTTGTGAAATATGTATCTTAATAATTTAGATATATATGTTTACAAAGGAAACAAACCATATCTATATATTAATATGCATTGTAAAAATAAAAATAACATGGGCTGGGCGCAGTGGCTCATGCCTGTAATCCCAGCACTTTGGGAGGCTGACGTGGGCAGATCATGAGTTCAGGAGCAGGAGACCAGCCTGACTGACATGGTGAAACCCCGCCTCTACTAAAAATACAAAAACTATCCGGGTGTGATGGCGCATGCCTGTAATCACAGCTACTCAGTAGCCTGAGGCAGGAGAATTGCTTGAACCCGGGAGGCAGAGGTTGCAGTGAGCCGAGATCATGTCACTGCACCCCAGACTGGGCAACAGAGTGAGACTCTGTCTCAAAACAAACAAACAAACAAACAAATAAATAATAAAAATAAAAATAAATAAAATAAAAATAACATGAATAACTAACATTTATTGACAATCAGGAGCAATGTGTTTTCATTTTATATTACCAACCACCTGTTCTGTTTAAGATCCTCATATTATTGCTGAAGATATTGAGGTTCAGAGAGGGTATACAACAGCAGTTCTCCAACAGGAGTGATTTAATCACATAAAAGATATGAATAGTGTCAATATCGAGAATCCCTGATATGTATGATAGTTACCTTTGTCCAAAATCACATTTTCAATAATTAGTAGTAGTAGTAGACTGGAATAAGCTTTATTCATAAAAATATATCTCAAAACTTATTTTTAAAGGTTTATTATAAATTGCTCTACTTTTTCTATTACCTTTAGTTTAATAACTTTCACATTTTGTGGCATTATTAAAACAACTCATGGTTTATATAGACATTCTTGCAGCAAGATAGATAAAGAGATACATCAAATCTGGACATATGCCCTCCATATTTAAAGTTATTAAGTGGTTCTCCATCCATATTATAACTACTAACCTGTTTACTTTGGTACATAGCACTTTGTAAATTACAAAGCAGTAAACTGGTTCTAACTATGCTCAAATTATTTACAGTGTACATAAGAAAACAAACAAAACAAAATCATTTAGGTCTTAAAATATTTTATCTATATTTAATAGTTATTCAAAACCATACCAATATTGTGTTAAAATTCATGGGGGAAATATGTTAGTATCCATGAATTTTTCATTTAGAAAAATTCCCCAAACTATGTATTTCCCAAATACCATCAATGGGCATACCATGAGTGTTCAGTGAAAATGACATTCTTTGTTGGTACCACTGTGCAGTTATAGCTTGTCTTTTGATGCCACAATGAAAAAGTTATTTATATACCTATAACCCATGCCATTATCAGGCCACTTTCAATATTGTTATGGATTATCCTGTCAAACTGAGTTTTAACTCTGGGTTGGAAATTGAACTTGTTGTTAGGGTATAAATTTGCTCCATGACAACAGCAGATCTGAATTAGAGCTGAATTTCTCATTTCTTCATACTCTAGACTGTAGCATCTATTGAAACATTCCCAAATTTCTTCCCTGTTTATTCTCTACTCATCCAGATAATATTCTATTTACTAATTTTGGTGCACTTTCAGCATTTGAATGTATATAATTTCTATTCATGTAACGGCATCATTATCCAAAGAAATTTTATGAAAAGCAACAACAGAACAAAAATGAATGAAAACAAATTTTTCTTTTAGCTATTTTACAATTGTACATATTTTGTTTTAAAAAACAGTTTTCTCCTGTCAGTTGGTAACCCACTCCTCTGATTTCAATAAATGTGTCCTGTTACAGTTGAATCAGTACACGAGTACTTTTAAATGTTATGACTCTGATTATAATTACTTGTCACTATTTATTAAGAATGCCCAACTCAATTAACATGGATTTAAGATAAATTCAAGTGAAAGTGAAAAAGATTATCTGCCTTATACCAATCTCTAAGCCAACTGAGCAGCAATATATGAGGCCAACTTTAATATTCAAAATGTTCACCGAAGACATTTGTCTAATCTGATTTTCATCAGCCATCATAGCAAATAAATGTGTGTGTGTGTGTGTGTGCGCGTGCGTGTGTTTGTGTTTATCCCCAAAGGGGCAAAACCATAAAGCTACAAAATCATCTTTAAAGGTGAGCTAATTGTGAAGTTTTCTATAAAACTTTCCCTAACGTGACTCTTTATGTACCTCATCTTTTCTGGCAAGTGACGGTTGTTGTGTTTTCTGGGCTCTCAGATATACTCACTTTATTATATTCAAATACACTTTTATAGCAGTTCATACACCATATATAACGTTATATGTACTTCTTATCTGTCTGCCTTAGTAGATAGGCTATACTGTGCATTTGTTGAAGGCATGAATTAAGTCTTAATGATCTTTGTGTCTGCAGTAATGAGCAAATATTCCAGAACACTACAAGGGTTTAACCTATAGATGACATAACTATAAGAGTTGAGTTTCAGGGCTCTTTCCTTCTTCTATTCTTATCTTTAACTTGGAATGTTGAAATAAAATTTACTAAGGCAAAATCAGTTTATATTCTACAATAGTATAATTAAGATATATATTTTTTTTTCCTGGCAAGCGCTACATGAAGAAAAGTTCAGTTTTAAACAACTGACAACTGAACTGTCATTCAGTAGGTGTTTAGAAAAGTGATCATTTTCATTTACTTGAACTCAATCCATTTAAGGTCACTAAATCTGGACAAGTACAATAGACTACTCGAGAATGCTGACCAAAGCAAGCAGTTTTATGTCCTGTGGACTATAAAAATATACCATGTGAGAAAATATCTTAAATTTTTACATTGTTAGAGTGAATGTAATGGATGATCACACTGCTTCTGCACTATCTTTTGTGAATAATGCATTATAAAACATGATGACATGAAGTTTACCCCTGAGAAGCAGTGAGAACATCATTTTTCAGAAATACTTTGCAAATGGAAATACAGTTCTATTTCTTAGAGCACTCAAATATATCATTGACATATATAATCTGGAGACTACTTATAACACAGAAACAATTACAGAATCAGAAAGAAAAGTTGACAAAGGAGAATAGTCATATGTTGTGTTATTTGATTAATTAAATAAATTAATGAGTTGGTAATATACTAGGTAGTTTGCTGAAAGGTGCCAAAACACTGATACATGTATGTGACATTGAACTAAAAGTGTTAGGCTATATTGAATCAAAATTACACACCAATATATTTGCTAAATCAGCATTTACATTCAGAGGACAGTAATGTAGTCATTTAAATGGAAATACATTTATATACATTTCTAGTCTATCAGTGATTACAGTAAGATTTCAATTCAGAAACTTTACCTGCATTGTGTACTTTTTAAGTCATTTGATTGTTGTATTTCATAGAATTATAACTTGAAATTTCCCCCAAAAATGGTGCTGAAAATGTAAAGGTAAAATTCACACATTTTTTTTTATTGGCAACTTATGTGTGCATTAAGAACTCTAAGGTCTTGGATTGATAAGTTCTCCCTTTAATCCACGGAATCAGAAGGTTTCTCAGGTAGACATTTAAAATTCAAAATAATATTGATAAGAGACAAATGTAAACATATTTAATTTTATAAATTTTCAAAGAAATATAATTTAAAACTCAGTAGCATTTAACATTAGTTTATTACAAAAATATAATAAAAGACAAGAATGTAAACATTCAAAAAGCTCAATGAACTCCAAATAGGATGAGTTCAAAAAGACCCGTAGTAAGGAACATTATATTCAAATTTTGAAGGCTCTAGCCAAAGAAAGAATGTTTTAAAAAAAGCAAGGGAGGGCCAGGTGCAGTGGCTCACATTTGTAATCCCAGCACTTTGGGAGGCCAAGGCAGGCAGATCATGAGGTCAGGAGATTGAGACTATCCTGGCTAACATGGTGAAACCCTGTCTCTACTATAAATACAAAACAAATTAACTGGATGTGGTGGTGGGCACTTGTAGTCCCAGCTACCTGGGAGGCTGAAGTAGGAGAATGGCATGCACCCAGGAGGGGGAGCTTACAGTGAGAGGAGATCACGCCACTGCACTCCTGCCTGGGCAACAGAGCAAGACTCTATCTCAAAAAAAAAAAAAAAAAAAAGCAAGCAAAGGAGATGGGACTCATCATATACAAGGGATCCTCCTCAATAAAATTGTTGTTGAATTTCTCATTAGAAACTTTGAAAAACTAAAGGCATTTGGATGATATATTCAAAGTGTTAATGGGGGAAAAAGCCCTACCAATCAAAAATGTCACGTTTAGCAAAAGTGTTCTTCAAAAATGAGAGAAAAATTAAGACATTATCAGCTATACAAAAGCAGAGAGAGTTTGTTGTCAAAAGATCTGTCCTGCAGGAGAATCTAGAACCCTGCCAGTTGGAATGAAAGGATATTAGACAGCAACTCACAGACAAATATAGAAATAAAAATCTCAATAAATGTAAATAAATTGATAATTATAAAAAGTACCATTATTGTAGCAATGCTTTGTAACTACATTTTTTGTTTTTACATAATTTAAGAGATAAATACATTATTAAAATTATTAGATCATTAATCTAAAAGCCAATATTATTATAACTTTGATTTTTAACTTTATGTTTTGCTTTCTACATAAGTAAGACATTGACACATTAAAAAATTTTAGTTTATAATTTGAGACACCAATGTACAAAGACACAATTTGTGACATCAATGAATACAAAGGATGAAATGAGAAGATTTTATATGTTATTGAACTTAATCTGGTATAATATCAATTTAAAGCATTATAATTTTAGAATTTAAATGTAATCTCCATGTTATCCACGAATAATAAATAGAATATATACAAAAAGACATGGGGATATACACAATATAGAATACACAAAAAGAGATTAGTTGTACTTCAATATCAACCAAATACAAAAGAGATAGTAATGCCAAACACCAGGGCCAAAAATGTTATAATATGGAAAACAAATAGAAAAATGACTGAAGTCCCCTCTCATCATTACTTATTTTAAATATAGTGGGTTAACCTCTTCAATCAAAATAAAGAGATCAGCAGAATACATTTTAAAAGGTAATCTTGGAGTATGCTGTCTACAAGAGACTCACTTTAAATCCAAAGATACAAATAGATTCAAAGTGAAAGAATGAAAAAAAAATGCAAATCATAATCAAAAGGAAGTTGATCCCTGAGTGACAGTTTAAGTACTCTGATTTTAATCAGCTCATATAACTTTAAGTCAGAATTTCAAATGCTTGATTTATAAAAATGAGAATTAACAAGTCAAATTTATGGTAATATTATTAGATTAAATAAAATCAGATTTATATGCCTAAGCACCTACCGTATAATAGGTACTTAATAATACTAATTATTTTTTAATTATTCTCACTTAAGCTTACCAATTGATAAATTTTTAGGACTTTAGCCCAATTGGCTTCAGTCTTTCCTCCTGAGCCTGTTTTTTTCTAAATCATGTAATCAACATAACCTTTATTTATTCTACATTTTTTTTTGGTTTTGAAGTTTTGCCTGAATGTGTAGTCCCAGTGTGTTAATAAAAGTATTTATTGAACCCATAGTGCTAGAAAGCTGCAATTTGCTTGTTGAAACATTGAATGTTGGATTAACCAAATAGAATGTCTGGAATCTACACCATAATGCACCACATCATAAAAGTCAGTACACCCCCCAAACTTCAACTTCCATATTCTGCTTTTCTGCCAATAGAATCTGGTAAGTCATGCAAATAATCCCACCTGTTTAATTAAATAATTTCCTCTCCATATAAGAAAACAATGAAGACATATTTTATATCAAATATATTTGTATTTCAAGCTAATTTTGTCTCATGTGAAAATAACCAAGGTAATTTAAACAAAATTTACAGGGCATTGTACTTTACATTATAACACTTCCAGCTTCCTAAGGGTCAAATTCTTAATTACATGTAACATGGAAATTAGGAAGAAACACTGAACTCAAAGGAAAAATTTTCATTTTAGTTAAATAACTTTTTTTCTACAACAAGACTATTATTGAACCTCTGTTTTCTCATATAAAGTGATGCTTTTGAACTAATCAGTTTTAAAAGAGGAAGTCCATTTTTTTCCAAGAAAACCTCAGGCAACTCTTAGTAATCTGAATTAAAATATGCAATTATATGGGCAATTTTTCTCAGTTTTCTTTACTGAAAATCTCAAAACGGACACCTAAAAAGATACTATAAAAATAATTAAAATATTTTCAGTTTCCTTAAAAAGTCATAGAATCTAGAAATGCATGCTAGAGTGAAAAGCAAAAGCACTGATATATCCCTTTCATTCATTTATCTTTTCAAAGGCCTATTTATAATTATAGTTTCTCTAATAAAAATGTTACTATAATTTATGCTTTTATATTCTGGATGTGTTATTAAAATATGAACAGATATAAGATTTTAAAACATTAATCAGTGTATATGTTCAGTTTATGTGGTCATTTATAAGTTCAATGCTCATATCTTCTTCCTCACAAAGTTATAATATAATGCTCAAAGGTCTTAAAGAATAGTATTAAGGCAAAAATATTCTAAAGCTATTTTGGCAAATGAGATCTAAAAGCATATTCTAATTAACCATAAATAATGACAAAGATGGGATGTCATCATTATTCCTATCTCATTTTTTTTTCTGGATGTTTTATATGCTTGTATTTCTTAATTCTAATTGCTCATTTATTTTCAGATTATTTTGGTAGAGGGAATATCTTATCATCATCCTTAAACCTGCTTTTAATGTGTTAATAACTGTAAGCTGTATATTATGGTTCTAAATCTGAATTAATTGTGCCATTTCACTGAAGAAGAAGCGGATCAATTCTTCTGGTATGAAGCATATAAACAAAAGGGAAATGAACTTTCATATGTAAAACAACCTTCACATTTCAATATTGAATATGCAACCAAGTGTTTCACTATAGTTCTTTTTCAAAAGACTGTCTTGTTGTGGAAGTACTCACATATTTATTTCATTTGAGAAGATTCATTGCTCTAATGTATCTCTACTGAACTTTATTTTTGTCCTGCCCTGTGGCAGTAAAGAGTGGATCATACACCCAATTATAATATTTAACAAGTATTGTTGTTAGGTCAATTCAATAAGCCTAGAGGAAAAGATTGGCTGTCTGTCTCATTAGCATGAGATACCGTATGTAAGTGTATTTGTTGTACAACATTATTGATTCAAGTACACAGGTCCAGGTTCTGCTGAAAGAAATCTACCTGGTGGCAGGAGTGAAAATATCTATGAGTAGCTAATGGCTGAAATTGACCTTAGGTTTTTAATAGCTTGGTTTCTCTGCAAGTGTATAAAAGTATCACTAATGCTCATTACATCCTATTCAATCCATTATCCTGATCAATGCAGTATTGCTTTTATGGTTCATTTGCTAGACTTTCTTTGAAACTGAAATCATAAAATTTTCAAGCTACAAGAGATTTTATGAATATTAAAACTAAAGATACAGAAAGGTTAAATGTCTTTTCTTTTATTCACTCTTCTGAAACTGCATTCTATTTTAACATGAATGTTATGTAAAGATAATTAGAAATATGCCCTATTAGTTTTCTGCTAGTCTAGCCCAGACCTATTTGCTAGTTGAACATACTCCAAAAGCTTGGATTTGTGTTTTAATAGTAATTTAAGGGAAAAACCATATAAACAACAAAATTAAGCAACCAGCAAAATTTTAATTGGGGCTTTCACAAATGGCATAGTTAAAGACAGTTGCTATTTGGCATATACTTTTGGAAAATTTGATGACATCACAACACTGAAAAAAATTTTTGCAGCTGTCTTGGACCATAGGATCACAGGTCATTATTAGAAACATAATACAAAATTCTGGTTTACATTACTTTCATTCATCACAAAATATAATTTATTAATTAATGTCAAAACATGATTCTGCTGTTATTTCTCATAAATTCTATTCAATGTCTTTCTTCATGTGACATGAACATTGTTTGTCTAACATTTAAAGACTTACAATTCAAAAACAACCATTGTTAAAGTTCAAGTTACCAAAATAAAACTCTTCATGTTGTTGTTTCCTTGTTACTGTTATATGAAGTAAAAAAAAAAGAAAGTGATATTTTTCATACTAATATCATAGGCAATTATTCTTCCATCAGTATTTATTTTGACTCATCCTTCCATTTTTTAATATATGGGTATTCTTATACCTTTTTACTACCAGAAAAACAGTTACACGCCCAATTATGCATGTAATTTTAAGGCACTTGAGGATGATAAAATATGTCCATGTATCTCACTGAAACTTAAATTCAAAATAACTCTGAATAAATTTCTAAGTGGAAAATATTATTATTTACTTAGGAATCAGGCTGACATTCACTTTAAATGTCTAAAATTTATTCTCAGTGTACTTAGACAACCAACCTCTGTAGTCGATTGTGTTTTAGAATTTTTAATAATTACATGTCATAAGAAGGAACAAATTCCTCTAATCAGTCACTGTTCAAAGTCAAATCATAATGATATAAATATTTAATAATATTTTACCTCTTGTATAAAAAAGAATGTAACTGCAAGAGTAATTCTCCCTTGAGAGAAATACAATTCATTATTTAAAACTCACATTAGTAATATTTGCCGATAAAGATTTTTATGTTTTGTGTGGCATACATAATGTGTGTGGATTTAAGCCAACAAATGATCCACTTTAAGCAGTTTAGACATGGTATAAGAAAGGAACAGCTGGCTGTCACTTGTGTTTACTCTGACTTTAACAGACAACAACAGCTACAGAATGCAAAGCTTTATGAAAAGGTTTTAAATCTGTCTGTAGATACAATTACAAATGTTTCAGGAATGTCACAGTAATTTATTTTCTTTTAAGAGCCACCAAATAAATCTAAGGTTCCATCTCCTCAAAGAGGTGAAGTCCAAACAAATATGAATTTTAATAAATTCTTCAGGCTCTTTGAACATTAGTTTCATTTATTCTTTTTGTTTTTCAGCCCTTAAGTATTATATTATTAGCAGAAGCAAAGGGAATAAATCCTTAAATTTGTTTGGCAAACTAAATTTCGGTACCATGGGACTCCATCAATTTGTATTTCATTTGCCACTATTTCCTTTCTCACTTTACCATAAAGAGATCCCACACATTTAGCAGATTCCCATCATGCACACAAGAGGACATATAATATGATTAGCTGATGGACAAGAGAATGTGAGAGCATAAGTCAACACAATTTGGCAGTAGATATGTGGAATTAGATATTAATTTAAAACGGGTCGAGTATGTGAAAAGCTGAAGCGTAGTATCTAAGTTACTTAGTGACAAAAGAAAAATATATATGTGTTAGAAATTAAGAAATAATGAATAATTAAGGTTGAAAAGTATAATAAAATATGTATTTTACACATAGAAATTTTATATGTTGAAATAGAGTAGGGTCTAACATGGAAGAGACTATAAGTCTATAGCCAATCATTTAGCAAAATATAGTTTATAGATCATTCTAGTCTACAAACTGTTCTTTATAAATAAAGTTTTATTGGAACACAGCCAAAGTTATTTATTCATGTATTATCCATGACTAATTTCACACTGCATCAGCAGAGTTGAGTAGTTGTAAGAGAGACATATGGTCCATTTTTAAATACTATAAAATATTTACTATTTTCTCCATAAAAATTGCTGATCCCTAATCTACAGGTATGAAAATAACTGAAGATTAAATATATCTTGTTTGCTTTTTGGATTTATTATGTTCAAGCTTTCTTACCCAATTATGTATCTTCTAATAGCAGCTAGAGAGTTAAAAGCAGCTTTATATTTGCTATAGATATTTTATATAGTAAGTTATACATTTGTACTTGTATTATCCAATATTTAATTAGAATAGTAGACCTATTGAAAACATTATATGACCAAATGTGGAAAGAATCGACTAAGTAAAAGTCTGAAAGATAAGAATTGGAAGACAAAGTCAACAACCTCATTTATTTATTGGAAGAAAAAGGAAAACAAAAGCCTGAGTCACTGCAGTATTTGGACGGATTTGAGTTTTAAGGAAAATGTTGGAACCCGTGTATGCCTGTCTGTCAGGATAAAACCATGAAATGAAAACTGCTGGACAGATCTATGTAAGTTGCTATCTTTGAGGTAACTTGAGTGAAGAGCTTGGCTCTTGGGTTGGGTTCACTGCTGGCTGCCAGGATCAGTAGTTTGAAAGATCATCTGGATTTTGGATCAAACTGAAACCTATATGTCTTTCTCTCAATCTGTTTAGTTTCTGAGATTTTTGATAATAATGACCTCTTCTTTATTTCTGACTTTCAGCTCTTATTTACTTTTTTATTTTGGTGAAGACATGACAGAGGAATTCAGAAAAAGATAATTTCCAGTGTGGGCCAACTTGGCAACTGTTTATTATGCTCACAGATTCTGTAACACATTCTTTAGGACAGGGAACAGCAGGGAAGATTTTTCTCTGCTCCACTTGGCATAATATGTTTTGGCTGGATAGCCAGATGAAACCACCTCAACAAATACTCATTTACAAGTTTGGTGCTTAGTTTTGGGAAAAGTCAGAGAGTTAAGAACTGGGACAGCTAAAGTGCTGGAACATCTGTTGTTTATATGGTCTCTACATGTGTTTTGTCTAGCATGGAGTTTTTACGGTATTTGGATATCTTACATTAAGCTGAGGGCTTACGTAGCACCTTACCTAAGAGGATGAGAAGCCACATGGAAGTGCTATCCTTTTTATGAGCAACTTTCAGAAGTGACTTGGCTTCATTCTGTAATCCTTTATTAAAATGAATCCGTTACCAAAAGACCAGGGATTTAGTCTAGGTCCTACTTCTGTCCACACAGAAACCCAACCACTGAGACCATGAGTATTGGCAGAAACGAAGGCTTTATTCAGGTGCTGCAGCTGAGAGGATGGGAGATCTGTCTCAAATCCATTTCTCTGACCAACTAAAATTAAAGGTTTATATAGCAAGGAAGGAATGTAGCTACATGCAGAAAAACAGGAATTAGAGAGAGGTAAAAAAGAGAAATTGGTAAGCAGGAAGCAGGTGGTCAGGTAGGAAAACAGAAATTAGAGAGAGGTAGTGAAGCAATTATGTAAAATGAGGGGTCTTGCATCTCATTGTCTGGATGCAGTTTTAGTTCACTGATATTATCTGAGAGGCAGGAGGATGGATTTCCTGAGAAAGGAACTCAGATAAGACAAACATAACTTTCACAAGTTGCATTTAAGACTGAAAGGATCAATCTCTGTGTTTTTTCAAAGGAAATCATAAACATCAGTTCTATGGGACAATTGGGCCAGTTTCAAATAGTCACACACTTCTTCCCAGATTCAAGAGGAGCAAAGAAAGACTACACCTTCTTTTGAGAAGGAAGTCAGTTACATTGTTGAAATAATGTATGTTATTAGTTCAACAACCTTTGGTAAATGAAATTTGCCACTTTTTATAATTCTTACATTCTTTTTTTAACTTCCTAATGAGGAAATATAATTGTTTTATTTTTAGTCTTTCCAGTTTTTTCATATCATCACTTAAGGCTGTACATTTTCTGTGTAGAACATCTCAAATCATTTTAAAATTTGATTTATAACTATTGCTTCTTCTTTGGATCATGCGATATTTTAGAATGAATATTCAGAACTGTAATGTTCTTTCACATAGCTTTTTTTTTTACAATTTGATTGCTATACTTTATTTGATTTATGTAGTGTTTACAATTATGTTTACAAACTTCCAAATTTACAATTATGTTTAAATTTATTATTGTTCATTAACATCTATCAAAATTTGTTAATATCAATTATTTAAATTTATGAAACTTATTTAATGATCCAACTTGCTTTTACTTTATATATCTTTAGTATGCTTGAAAAGAATTTGTAGTTTTTAGTTGTTAATTTTATTTTAAAAAATAATTACAGTAGATCAATTGTGTTAATTATTCAGTATAATCTTAGTCATTTAAGAAATATGTATTGGCACCTTTTATATCCTGAGCCTTGGTCTATGTGCCTGGGGAATATGAATGAAAAGAATGAACAAGAATTCTGGTCTCAATCAGTTGGCATTTTATAAACATGAGAAATGAGCAGCATAATAATTAACTAAATAATAAATAAATAAATGTAAATTAGAATGATAAATTGCGTGGGGGAAAATGGGGTAATGGGTATGATTAACATTTTCTAGCATGGCAGAATTGATAGATTTCAACTGCAAAGCTATGTACACGATTAGGTTTGGCCTCATTGAAAGGCAACTTTTGTGCACAGATGGCATAGATGAGAGGTACTGAGCCAGATGGATATTATTTTCAGTCAGAGTGAAGAGCAAATACAAATTTCCTTATTTGGGAGCACTCCCAGCACTTTTGAGATTGACATGGCTGAAGTGAAGTGTAATCATACCTGAGTAAAAGTAGTGGCTAATAAAGCCAAAGAACAAACATGGAACTAGCCTGTGTTGTAAGATTTTGGAATTTACTTGAGTAAAATAATGAGCCATAACATAATCTGTCTGTTATTTTAACAGACTCACTCTCCCGACTCTGTTGAGAAGAGAATTGGAGGAAGGAATAAATTATGAGACAAGCAGAGGAATCCGGGCAGAAAAATGGTGACTAAAACTAAGGTGCTGAAAATGAAGACAGTGAAGAATGGTCAGGTTCTGAATATATTTTGAAGACAGAGTTAATAGAATATCCTGGTGTAGGGACTGGATATGAGAAAAAAAGGAGCGATTTAGGAAAACTTTAATTTTTTTGGCGTGAGAAACTAGATGGGTGATATTGTAATATAACTAAGTTACCTGTGAGCCCACTAGTTTTATTGTGCTCCCTTCAGCCACGTACTCTTTTTTTCCAGGAATTAAATTATTCCTTTAAAACATCCAAATTAATTAAACTTATTATTATCTTTTTATACAGCATCTCATTTAAATATGTATGAATAGACACATTATTTACTTATTAAAATTCTTTCTTGCCTCTTAACCTTCTGATATTATCGTTCTTCACTCTAAAATGTATCTTTATGTCCCTTAAAAGAAATGGCAAATTTTTTTTTTTTAAAGATACATCTTTAGGATGTGCTCTAGGAAATCTCTATGTGCTGTATGTCCTCAGTCAGCATTAATTGTGCTTTATAATATTTTTCAGCCTAATAAGTGATAAATAAGTGATATTGTATTCTTACATTTCTCTAATTACCCATTAGTTTGAGCAGTGTTTTATATTATTTTTAGTTGGCTGTTTTTCTTTTGTTGTAAAGGTTTCAAATGCTCTATTTGGTTGCACTCTGTTGCCTTTACATCATTTGACTATTTTCAGACATTTTAGGCAATGTGCCTTTGTCATTTTCACACCTTGCAATTATTTTCTCTGTGAGGCATATCCTCATTAGCTCTATTTACTGTGTCCTTAAATAAATAGAAATCACAAAATTTGCTAAATTATATCATTTATTAAATAAATCTACTATATTAAAAGCCTTATTTGTGCCACAGCAAATACAATATTACTATAAAGAAATTTTGTGCATCTATGTTGCAAAAATAATTTTCAAGATTTCCCTGTATTTATTTTTACATTTAGGCTACTGTCTTACTTCACATGCATTTCACATATATACATGTATTGTCTGTAAGGACTTAATGTTTTTATTGTTTTGATTTTGTCCTTATTTTTAGGCATTTTCCCCAATATCATATACTAATCCTTTATTTTTTCTCCCATTATTTAGCAGTACAAATTTTACATAAATTGATTGCCCATGTTTATTTTCTTATGAGGTCATGCCAATAAGGCATGATTACTCTTATAGATTAGAATAGACATATCTTCCTTCTATCATAATAAAAGCCATATATGACAGACTCACAGCAAGTATCATACTGAATAGGGATAAAAAGAAAGTTTTCCCAGTGAGATCTGAAACAATAAAAGGATGCCCACTGTAACCACTTTTATCCAACATAATACTGGAAGTCATAGTTAGAGCAATGAGACAAGATAAAGATACAAAGTACATCCAAATGGGAAAGAAAAAACTAAAACATCTGTTAGCAGATGATATGATCTTACATTTTGAAAAACCTAAAAACTCCAAAGGAAAACTATTAGAATGGATAAACTAATTCCGTGAAGTTTCAGTATACAAAATCAACATATAAAAATCAGTAGCATTTCTGTAAGTGAACAGTGTGAAAACAATGAGAAGTAATCCTATTTACAATATCCACACATAAAAATAAGTACATATGAATTAACCAAAGAAGTTAAGAATCTTTATAATGAAAATTGTAAGACACTGATGAAAGAAATTGAAAAGGACATCAAAAAAAGGGAAAATATTATATATCCAGGAATTGGAATAATCAATATTGATTAATTGGGGATATTGTGGATGGTTTGATCTCCTATGCAGACCACTACAACTTTATATTAGCAATAATGCTGTTTTGTTAATTTATCACTCATATGTTTGCTGGAATAGCACTTATAATTATTTCGGGAAAGCATTAGCTGCAACCATAGAAGATGGTAAACTTAATGAATGTTGTGTTTGTTCTAATTTTTTAACTGACCATCAGTTTCTCTATGTCTTCCTACACTTGGGCCTCCCTATTCCCTAAGAGACAATAATATTTAAATTAGGCAAATCAATAACTCTACGATGGCCTTTAAGTGTTCAAGTGAAACCAAGAATTGCATGTCTCTCATTTTAAATAAAAATTCAGAAATTATTAAGCTTAGTAAGGAAGGCATCTTGAAAACTGAGACAGGTCAAAAGCTATGTCTCCTGTGTCAAACAGCCAAGTCATGAATGTGAAAGAAAAGGTATTGAAGAACATTGGTTAAATGTAATTACAATAATTACAATAGCAACATTAAAGCTCGCTGATCACAGATCACCATGACAGATAATCAATAATGAAAAAGTTAAAAATACAGTGATAATTATCCAAATGTGACACAGAGACAATGCTGTTGCACAAATGCAGTCGATGGACTTGCTCAACACAGGGTTGCCATAAAACACAATTGGTAAAACATGCAATATCTGTAAAAGGCAATCAAATGAAGCCCAATGAAGTGAAGTATGCCTATACTGACTCAGTTTTATCATCTCATGCATTTCTTTTCAAGTAAACCATTGAAGCTTAATTAAATCATAAGTGTACTTTTGATGATGTTTTACACAGTGAAAATATTCTCACAACCATTCCATGGATTATGATATAAACTATTATTACCTGCATCTCAGAAGCCTGTATCATTCTCTCCATTCTCTCCACTCAAATTGCTCTTCAAAGTTCTTTCACCATTTATTAGGTTTGCCTGCTTTTAAACTTTTGATAAAGGATGGGTCATATTGAATATAATTGTGTATGTGATTTCATTTGCTCAGACATTTTTCTGAGGGATGTAAGCATACTGTTTACTGTTGCAGAGTTCGGTCGTTTTTATTGCTTTATAACATTCTACTAAAAAATTTACATCTTGTCGTGTGAAATTTCTTTGAAAATATTCTGTCCATGGTGCACTGTGGGTGTTAAGTATTCAATTTAATTCCATTTAACTTGGGAGAGTTATTTTTTTTTTTCCTCTGACCTGTTCACTTAAGATTTCAATCAGAATAGAGGCCTCTCCTACTGCAAGCGAGTGGTTATTTTGAGATTTTGGAGATTCATGTTTTAGGACTCTCTCTGCTACTACTGCACAGTTGCTAGTCCCTTGATGGTGTATTAGGAGTCACGCTTTAGTGGGAAGTTTGCCCCCAACGAGATATATTTGGAGGTTATAGGGATACTTTGTTAGATAGTTTCTGGAAGGTGTCTGTGTATGCATCTGCACACGCTGCTTTGCCATCCTAGTTGATCTGTTGCTGTATGTGAGTATATTTCTAGAGATTCAAAAAATAGGCCTCACGATCTTCCTTCTCAGAAATCCCTCTAACTATGTTTTCAATGAGCAAGGAAATATGCATAATTATATGGTTATCAAGATTTAGTTGGTCAGAACATGTCAGGGAAGAGATATGATGAAAAAAAAAAACCCAAAATGAAGCAAAATACCTCTGTTTCAAAGTAAATATATGGAAATGTAATGTATGTAAATCTAAATAAATATCTCTAACGGTAATTGCAAATATGTAAACATAACCAAATATAGTGATACGTATAGAGAAGAAAATATAAAATTGTCCCTAACATTTTTATGCCAAATGAGTAGCAATATGATATAAACTTCCAAGGAAACTTTAGATTACAGAACATTGAGATTGCTTATGGTTTAGTTTTTTAAAAAGTAAGCAAAATATAGCTTATATTGTAAGGCTTATAATTGAAAAACTATTTGACTTGGCATCCACCACTATGTTTAATTTCATGTATTCTTTACTCCAGCCAGGCATATATTGTGTAAGCCAAGATTCAAAATACTTACAGCAGAATCTTTTTCTGTAATACTCTGTCATATTAAGTTTCTATATTCCCCCATTCTTTAAAAAAACATTTTACATAAAGCCATGTTTCAGTGGTTTCTAAACAAGATTGTAAAAGCTGGATGTTTAATTGAATGAAGAAAACAATTCATTTTCAGTTGTTAAGGGCATAGCAACATGCATGATATTTGAGCATATTTTTTCTTTTTTCAGAGCATCGTTTTTCAGTTTTGCATGAAATTCTGAAATGTTATTGAAAAACATATTTATCAATTGTTTTGCTTTTAATACAGAAAAAAACATTAGGCATAAAAAACATGAGGATTATGGGTACAAATAAAATAAAACATTTATTTGAGAGAAATAAGGGATTTTTAAAACTTCCAAGTGATTTATTATAATTTTCTTGAGTTGTTACAGCTAAATTTCAATTTTGATTCTATTTATTTTATGTTTTTATCTAGGAAATAGTGAGAAGCCTAGATTTCAAAATGAAAGTCACATGGTGTAATTTAAAATAAAGTCAAGATTATATGAATGAAATTCAAAGAAATAAGAATCAGCTTGAGGGATTCATATAGCCTGAAAATCATATTTCAGTTCTGGCAAGTATTTGCAGGAAAATTTTGTTTGTAGGCAAATAAATAATTTTAGCTATCATCCTCCCCCCAAAATTAAATTAAATTAAATTAAAATTTAAAAGGATGGGCGTCTGTGGAAATTTATGGAAGCTATACCCTAAATGTCTGGACTTCAGCTTGATTTTTGAGTGATTGACAAATTAAATGTATTATCTCCTCTTGTTCAAATAGTAACTCATACCTGCTATTTTTTGCTTACATTATGTATTAATTTTTTTAGTCTTGTGGTCTTTGACTGAATTTACAAATGGACTAAATGCAAGTCTTATAGTTTTTATTTATAGTACAGAATTGAGAATGATAAATCACAATGTACTGGATTGATTATAAAATATTTTTTACTTATTTGCATCATGGGTTTATTTGCTGTCTGACCAGCCATAGAAAAATGGAAAAAATAATATGACCCACTGCCTTGTCTATAGGAAAAATAAGAAAATATTATTTGAGAAAAGAGTGTACCTCATTTTTCTGAAATAGAAGAATGGGAACAGGGTAGCAAAATTTAATATAACAGTAATGTTTGACATATTTAATACATGAAGAAAAAAATATTGGTAATATGGTAAAGCAAAGAGTGAGAAAATAGATTTTTATCATATACCCAGGTTGATGCATTCTTTTACTAAACAGACAAACATATAGTTTAAGCATAAAATAAAATATATTGAGCATATTAATGCTTAAATAGATTGTGTATATATATATATATATATATATATATATATATATATATTTTTATATTTTTTTTTTCAGACGGAGTCTCGCCTTGTCGCCCGGGCTGGAGTGCAGTGGCGCGATCTCGGCTCACTGCAAGCTCCGCCTCCTGGGTTCCCGCCATTCTTCTGCCTCAGCCTCCCGAGTAGCTGGGACTACAGGCGCCCGCCACGTCGCCCGGCTAATTTTTTTGTATTTTTTTAGTAGAGACGGGGTTTCACCGTGTTAGCCAGGATGGTCTCGATCTCCTGACCTCGTGATCCACCCGTCTCGGCCTCCCAAAGTGCTGGGATTACAGGCTTGAGCCACCGCGCCCGGTCGATTAAGCATATTATTAAGAAATAATGAAGGCATATGAGTGTATGGAGAATTGAAGCAAAACTTAATACCAATAAAAAATATACGTAATTCAAGAAAATACACTAATAATATGATCAAAATAGTTGATTCTTTTTTTCTCCTTTAAATTTTTAATGAAACCTGAAAACATATGTACAATACAAAACAAACAAAGGGCAACTAATTTTACTTTATGTGAGGTGAAAAATTAAAAAAATATATGAATAGGTTTTTAGCATGTTAGGAATCTATAATAGGTTGTTAGACAAAGATAGAATTAAATTTTAATAAGATATATTTAAATATATGGATTACATGGTAATATAATTATCTGACCATCAAAGAAAGTGTAGCATGTAACATTGTTATATTAGAAAATCTACAATCCATAATACAGTCCAAGGCATCTGTGATTGAAAGAGTCAAGACCATTTATGTAAATATGTGTTTTATTTCATTAAAGAATTTTCATGATAAAGCTGGGACACCATGAGATTTGTTTCCTTTTTTGTATTAAAATGTGTAGTTTTTAATTCTTCTGATTGGCGCCATCTATAAGACCTTGAATAGGTGAAATACTTAAGTATTATTTATCATCATCTGTATATACGTTCTCAAAATAACATATACATATTATGTAATGATATTCATAGCATTTTAAAACCTTCCAAAACTGAATATTATATCTAAAAAGAAGCACCACTATAAAATCATTTAGTTGGATCCAGCTGACAGTTTAAAAAACTAAGTCAAAATCTAAGGAAAACATTCTATTTATGACTTTATTTTCACTTGCAACATAATTTTAGAATTTTTTTAAATGCTGATATATGAAAATATTATGTAATCGCAGACACGAATAAATATAGTTATTATTACATTGTACACAAATATTTGCAATATATTTCTACTGCTTTAAAGCCATTTTCCTCCTGGATTTTAGCCCCTGGAGTATACAATATAATGTTTATTCAAAATTAAAATGCATAGCTCATTTCATACCCTTCCTTGTCAATATAAAGGGAGGTTATAAAATGGGTAAATGAGTATAAGTAAGTTACACAATTTTTGAAAGTTCACGTAGAATACCTAATCCCACAGCTAAAATTTCTACCATGGTAGCCTTAAACATAAGACTAATACGCAGTAGAAAAAAATAGTTCCGAAAATTCAGTTTTGAGATGAGAATACAACATAAAATGAAATGATCTCAAAAGAAAATCAGCTAAACCAAAGTCTAATATAGCTATATTACCACCAATAATTAAATATTAGGGAAAAGATAATATTTTCTTCTATAGGACAGTGATGGACAGCTACTCCCATGAATAACAAAAAAGAAAATATTTTACATAGCATATTATGGATAATAAGTATAGAAAATCCATTTAAATTACATTTGATAGCAGTCAATAAACTATCTGAAACTATATGTAACTTTGTCCTTATGACCAATACAACAATATGAAGTCAGACTCCTATTTCTCCTCATTTGTGAGGTTTACACAGTTCCATTAATTAAAATTAATAAAAACTTACTAGGGTTTCCTAACAGCCCCAATGTTCTGACTGTGTATTATGTAATCTTAGACAAATAAAATTTCTGTACTTTAGCCTATACTTTCATTGCTTTCTGCTTCTATTTTCATCGCCTACCCTTTCTATCAAATTAACAAAGACTAGGCCGGGTATAGTGGTTCACGCTTGTAATCCCAGCACTTTGGGAGGCAGAGGCGAGTGGATCACCTGAGGTCAGGAGTTCGAGACCAGCCTGACCAACAAGGTGAAACCTCGTCTCTACCAAAAAGAGTACAAAAATTAGCTGTGCGTGGTGGCAGGCGCCTGTGGTTCCAGCTACTGAAGAGGCTGAGACAGGAGAATTGGTTTGAACCCGGGAGTCGGAGACTGCAGTGAGCCGAGATCACGCCACTGCACTCCAGCATGGGAGACAGAGTGAGATTCCATCTCAACAACAACAGCAAAAATGTTTTAATAAATTCAAAATGATTTAAGTAATTCAAAGATCACTCAGTGACCACAATAGATTTAATAAGAAATTACAAAGATATAAGCGATCTTATGTTCAGAAATAAAATAACACACTTTTAAATAGTACATAGATCAAAATAAATCAAAAGCAAAAATAGAAAGTGAATTAAAATACAAAGGAAACATATCAGTTTTGTGGGTTGCCACTAAAGCAGTGGTTAGAAAGAAATTCATAGTTTTAAACACATAAGAGAAAAGAAGCCTTCAACTTTCACTATTAGAAACTAGGAAAAGGCAAGACAAAAATCCCCAAAGTTAGCCTAAGAAAGGCAATAATAAAAATCAGAGTAGACATAAATAACACATGAAAGCAATAAAGAAAAACTATTGAAACCAAATATCTGCTTCATTGCAAATATGTATTTTTTTAAATATCTTAGGAAAAATAAGCAGACACAAATTACAAATATTAGGAATTAATTTTTAAGGGATTTTTTTTTGCTAAAAATTTTATTGAAAATTTATAAAACTTTTTATGGAACATTTCATTCCTTTTCACTCTTGTGCTCTGGAAGATTTCATAGAAGATTGGCAGTACTTATTGCTTGAGAGTTTAATAGAATCTGCCAGTAAACCCATTTGATATTTGCATTTTTCTTTGTAAAAAAAATGTTTTCATCATGAAATCAATAACTTCAATAGTTAAGAGAATTTTAATTATTTTTTCTTAAATTAGGAATTTTTATTTTATCAGGATTCGGTTTGTCCATCCATCTAAACTTCTAAATATATAGGAAAAGTCAGTCATAATAACGTCTTTGTAATTAAGTTTGGAAAAATTGCAGAGAATTGTTAGATGCAAAAGCACTGTAAAAGTAATTGGTTTTTTTATATAACTGTAACAATCATAAAATGCAATTTAAAAATGTATTATTAAAATATCTTCAAAATTGCCAAATATGAACAGATAATCAAAGATGCACAATGCATTTATCAATGAAAAAGACTACTTAAAGAAATGAGTATTAATGTCTTCAAGTTATGTAGGAAAATCACTTTGTTCATTTTTAGCTTGGGATTTCCATTGACACTCTTTACTCTTGATTACTTTTCCCAGAGGTTCATACATTTTAATAGCATGTAAGAGCACAATGTTTGGCTTTGTTGATTTTTCTCTAATAAATAAATTTTTGTTTTATTATTTTTTATTCTTATTATTTTCTTTAGTTTATTTGTGTTTAATTGAATGCTCTTCAACGTATTCAGATGGATTCATAGATCTTTCTTAAAAATTTTTTCTATTATAAGAATTCAATGCTAAAATTGTTCATCTAAGCATTACTTTAGCTCTATTCCACAAATTTCTCTGCAAAATATTCTTATTATCATTAACTTCAAAGGATTTTCTATTTGTTATTTTAATGGCTTTTGTGTACCATGGCTTTTTGGCATGTATTTCTTGATTCACTGGTATGTAAGGAGTTTCTAGCTATTTTCTATAGATTTCCACCTAAATTTCTAAAGACGATGTACTCAGGATAATTTTAATATTTTAACATTTTTATACGTTAAGGCCAATAGTTTGGCAAATTTTTGTAAATGGTTTCTGAGTGTGAATACAATGTGAATTCATTAGTTCTTGAGTACAATCTTCTACAAATATCCATTAGATAAGTATTGTATATTGTGCTGTTCAAATTTATTTTATACTTTTTTTAACTGCTTGTATTCTAACTTATTTGACTTGAAAACTTAACTCTTTTGAAGTTCTCCACTGAAATTACATATTTATGTATTATACCTCTATGCATTTCAACTTCATATAAGTTGCAACTTTGTTATTTTTGTCTATACAATTTAGAATGTATAAAATTTCCTAGAGAACCAAACTATTTATGTCTTTTATTTGTCTTCAATAATGTTTGTTTAGCTTAAAATCTACTGTTTTCTGTTAATACAGAAACATTTTCTTTCTTTTGGTTAGTGTTTTCAGACTAAATATTTTTTTTTCTTTTACTATCCAGCTTTCTGTATGCTAAACTTCTAGAAGTCTCTTATAAACATCATAAAAGACAGGTTTTAGATTTTTTCCAGTCTGTTACTCTCCATCCTTTAACTTGAAAATTTGTCTGGGTCTTAGTCTATTTTCTTTTTTCAAAGTTTTTTTATTTTTATTATTTATTTATTTATTTTCGAGACAGTGTCTTATTCTCTATCAGGTTAACTCACTTGTTAACCAGGTAATGGATAATAGAATAGCCCTTGATTTTTCCTCAGCAGTAAAAGGAGGGGTATGTGCTGTAGCAAATACTTTTTGTTGCTTTTATGTTAATCCCTCAGGAGAGGTTAAGTTTAGAGCCAACCTACTACTTCATAGAGCTAAATGACTCAGAGACACTAAGATACATTTAGCTGGAGATAGCTGGAATACCATTAAAGGATATCTCCCTTCAATGGCATGGTTTCTCCCCTTAATAGGACCCCTGTAATGATTATGTCAGCTCTACTTTTTGGAACCTGCATATTAAATCTTTTTGTAAAATTTGTTTCTTCTCACCTAGTCACCATTAAACTTCAGATGGATGATGTAAGTGGAACCATGCATGAAGAAGTCCTTTTTCTGAGGCCTTCTGGACTTCTCTCTGGAGGATCCCTGATTGTCACACAAACAACACTCTCTCAGAGCTTGAATAAGCTAGAGTGGTCATCTCCCCTTATCCCCTAATGGCAGTTAGGGTCACCACTCCAGAGCAGAGAAGGAAAGAGGAGGCAGGTAGGGGCTGATTAGGCAGAGAGAGATGGAGGGTCTAGGGAGAAGGACAGAGAAAGGCAATGTTCACACAAACAACCATGTGATAGCATTTACACCACCTGTTTAGCTAATAGGAAGAAATATGGTTAAGAACTTCCCCTTGTGCCAAGATGTTGCTCAAAAGGGACAGTCGCAACTTAGGTACAGGTACAATAAATCAACTTAAATGTCATTAACTTGATCCAACTCATTATAATGTCATTAGCATGATATTAGCATTGTGGTTTCAGCACCCTCATGTGTTTAACTTAGGTACTCATGGGTAATAACCAAGATGAGGTCATTCTTGTCAATCCCAGGCATGCACAGGTGTAATACCTCTAGGAGGAAATTTTGCCTCTCCCATTTGAGCAGAACCCACAGAAGAGTTCCTTGTCTTTGGAACTCTTAAAAGACCCAGAACTCAGCTCCATTTCTGGTAAACTGCTTTTATACCCTCTCTGTTTGTTAAGAGCTTTCCTTTTGCTTAATAAATTCAATTATTCTCACTCTCGGGTGTCCACTTGCCTCTTTCTTCTTGGTCGTGGGACAAGAACATAGATCTAGTTGAAGTAGGGACTAAGCAGACTATAACAATTATAGTATTTTTTTGTGTGTAAAAACAATGGTTTCACTTTTATTATGTAAATATAAGATTTTAAATGTTACTTTTTATACTCCTGATAGTTAATTTCAAATGATGCAAATAGAAAATTAAAACACATGTTATTTAGTATATTGATTTCACATTTTTTTACAAATATATCTCAAAGCTTGTTTGTTATTTATAGATTAAATTGTGTAAATATAGTTGAATTACACAAATAATAGACATAGATCCAGTTTGTATACACAAAAATTTAATAAAAATAAAGTACATTTCTGATTGAATTGTTATTCAAACCCAGTCTTACTTAAATGGATAATAATTTTTATAAGAATCCATAGGTTTTTTTTTTTTTTTTTAAAGTGCACCTTTTGAAGCAAAATATAAGTGGGAATGTTAATGGTAATTATCTTACTTTTGAATTGTAAGCCAGAAACACAAAAATTGTATTTTTGGAGTTTGGAACATTCTTATTACTTTAAATCTGTTTATGAAAGAAGAGGGATATAGTAAGAGGAGAAAAAGAAAGTCAGGGTAAACAGCAAATGAGACTGTCATTGCCACGTTGTATCAATGGAGAAAATGCCACGGGACATTATTCAACTAACCAGGGATAACAGGAACGTCCTCATTCTGTCAGAAAATATGAACGAAAATGACCTCTCCTTTTACCATGAACAGTTTGATACAATAGCTTGAGCATTCCGTATAGATAAGGAATTTTATTTTTTATTTCCTTATTTATCAGGGATTCATCCTAAAATATTTTTTCTTATCATACAGTATTCTTCATATACGAACATTTAGAATAAAATATGAACATTATAAAAACCATGTTTTTTAAATAAAAACATCTATTTTATTGTATAGTATTTTTTCATTAATAATTAAGTTTTAATACTAGATTTTAAGGCAATTGAAATGTGTAATACTATATTAAGACGTTACTCTTCTCATGAGTTTTAAAAGCAAAAATAAATGTACATAATCACAATACTTTAATGATAAAACTATCCCAAATTATCATTGATCTAAAGCGATGTCCTTGAATAATATGTGAATAATAGTAACCAGCTTATAGCTAATCATAATTGGTTTACATAGTTGATGAATAATCTTAAAAAATAAAATTATCTTTATTTACATAAAATTATGTAAAATATCAAATTATGAAATACAGTAGCCTCCCTTTTTTACAAGGAATATATCCTAAGGCTCTCTGTGGATGCCTGAAACCAGGTATAGTACTTAAGCCTATATATAGTTTTTTCCTATACATACATAGTTATAATAAACTTTATTTTATAAATTAGCTACAGTAAAAGATTAACAATTAATGATAAAATAGAACAATTATAACAATCTAGTATAATAAATGCTATGTGAATGTGGTCTTTCTCTCTCTCAAAATACCTTATTCTACTGTATTCACCCTTTGGCCTGTGATAATCTGAGATAACAAAATGCTGAGATGGTTTGGTTCTGTGTAGTCACTCAAATCTCATCTCAAATTGTATCCCACACGTCGAGGAAGGAACCTGAGGGGAAATGATTGGATTATGGGAACAGTTCCCCCATGCTGTTCTCCTGACGGTGACTGAGTTCTCATGATGTCTAATGACTTAAAAGTGTGGCACTTCTTCTTCTCTAGCTCTCTGTCTTTCATGCTGTCTTGTAAAGACATGCCTCGCTTCTCTTTCACCTTATGCCATAATTGTAAGTTTCCTGAAGTTTTACCAGCCATGTGGAACTGTGAGTCAATTAAACCTCTTTTGTTTATAAATTACCCAGTCTCAGGTATTTCTTTATGACAATGTGAAAGCTTACTAATACAGATGCCTATGGTCAGATGAAGTAAGGTGACGGTGTTAGACTACTATACACCTTGTGACGATACGTCAAAAGGCAGATTATCTGCTTTGAGTGACCAGGATTATCAAGTCATGACAATGTCAATGGTTGAATAACAGGAGCAGAGGATACTGATGACTAAAGTGATGGGTAGTATATACAGTGTGTATATGCAGCATATACATATGGGCAAGGTGAAGATGTGTGTCCCAGGCAGGCAGGACAGAATGACATGGCATAGGATGGTGTGAGATTTCATCATGGTGCTCCCAATGGTGCAAAATTTAAAATTTATGAATTCTTTATTCCTGAAATTTTTTACTTAATATTTTTAGACCACAGTTCATTGTGGTTAACTGAAACCTGGAGAGCAAAACTACAAATAAGCAGGGGCTATTCTACCCTTTTTCTACAAAGTAGAATTAAAAGTTTTTATCCTAATGTTAAATAAAATTTTTAAAACTTAAAAACAAGGCCGGGCATGGTGGCTCACGCCTGTAATCCCAGCACTTTGGGAGGCTGAAGAGGGCAGATCACTTGAGGTCGGGGGTTCGAAACCAGCCTGACCAGCATGGAGAAACCCATCTTTACTAAAAATACGAAACTAGTCAAGCGTGGTGGCCCATGGCTGTAATCCCAGCTACACGGGAGGCTAAGGCAGGAGAATCGCTTGAAACTGGGAGGCGGGGGTTGCAGTAAGCTGAGATCTCACCATTGCACTCCAGCCTGGGCAACAAGAGCAAAACTCTGTCTTAAACAAACAAACAAAAAATTCCTGGGCAATTAAAAAAAATTAAGATCTTTTATTAAACTATTCTTAAATAATTTCATAATACTACCCTGATGCCTTAAACATAGTATTAAGAACACGAGTTAATCTTACTGATAAAGACGTCTACTCTGATGCCTTAAACATAGTCTTTAGAACATGAGTTAATCTTATTGATAAAGACATCTGCTCTGATGCCTTAAACATAGTATTTAGAACATGAGTTAATCTTATTCATAAAGACATCTACTCTGATGCCTTAAACAAAGTATTTAGAACACGAGTTAATCTTATGGATAAAGACATCTCATTATTATAAGCATGAACTATTGTAAGGCAAATGGCACAGGAATTGAAAATCCAACTAAAGGAGATAGAAAATAATGAAAATTAAGAGGTAAAAGTGAACATCAAAATAAATAGTAGAGTGAGAAGAAAGAGACTATAGGCTAGTGGATATTAATTTGGAAATGAAATGCATACTACAGCTTTAGTTCCTTAACAGCAGACACCCTGTTGTGTTCTACTTTGTATTAATAATTCGTGTCTGAACCCCAAATCTGGATTATGGGGAAGTCAAAGGTATATAAAATTTAACAGAGCACCAAACTATTCAAAAGTCAAGATAAAGAATATGTAGATACAATATTTTTTAAATAAAACTGAATGCAAAAAATAAAATAAAATAAAAACAAAGTAACCAGTTTCACAGAAATTTCTCAAAATATTCTCTGTTGCTCTTTAAACTTCGGAAATAAGGAAAATGTAAAGGAATTGTCATATGTATATGACAATGTCCTTAATAAATATTGCTATATTTTTTCCTTTGCATAAATTACATATGTTGCAGTAAAAATGCTTGCTGAGAAAATGTTGACTTTTCATCAAGATCTGTTAAAAAAGTATTTTATTATTATTATTATTATTATTATTATTATACTTTAAGTTCTAGGATACATATGCACAATGTGCAAGTTTGTTACATATGTATACATGTGCCATGTTGGTGTACTGCACCCATTAACTCGTCATTTACATTAGGTATATCTCCTAATGCTATCCCTCCCCCACTCCCTCTCCCCGCAACAGGCCCCAGTGTGTGATGTTCCCTTTCCTGTGTCCAAGTGATCTCATTGTCCAATTCCCACCTATGAGTGAGAACATGTGGTGTTAGGTTTTCTGTTCTTGTGATAATTTGCTGAGAATGATGGTTTCCAGCTGCATCCATGTCCCTACAAAGGAAACAAACTCATCGTTTTTATGGCTGCATAGTATTCCATGGTGTATATGTGCCACATTTTCTTAATCCAGTCTGTCACTGATGGACATTTGGGTTGATTCCAAGTCTTTGCTATTGTGAATAGTGCTGCAATAAACATACGTGTGCATGTGTCTTTATAGCAGCATTATTTACAATCCTTTGGGTATAAACCCAGTAATGAGATGGCTGGGTCAAATGATATTTCTAGTTTTAGATCCTTGAGGAATCGCCACACTGTTTTCCATAATGGTTGAACTAGTTTACAATCCCATCAACAGTGTAAAAGTGTTACTATTTCTCCACATCCTCTCCAGCACCTGTTGTTTCCTGATTTTTTAATGATTGCCATTCTAACTGGTGTGAGATGGTATCTCATTGTGGTTTTGATTTGCATTTCTCTGATGGTGAGTGATGATGAGCATTTTTTCATGTGTCTGTTGGCTGTATGAATGTCTTCTTTTGAGAAATGTCTGTTCATATCCTTTGCCCACTTTTTGATGGGGTTATTTGTTTTTTTCTTGTAAATTTGTTTGAGTTCTTTGTAGGTTCTGGATATTAGCCCTTTGTCAGATGAGTAGATTGCAAAAAATTTTTCCCCATTCTGTAGGTTGCCTGTTCACTTGATGGTAGTTTCTTTTGCTGCGCAGAAGCTCTTTAGTTTAATTAGATCCCATTTGTCAATTTTGGCTTTTGTTGTTTTTGCTTTTGGTGTTTTAGACATGAAGTCCTTGCCCACGCCTGTGTCCTGAATGGTATTACCTAGGTTTCCTTCTAGGGTTTTTATGGTTTTCGGTCTAACATTTAAGTCTCTAATCCATCTTGAATTAATTTTCAAATAAGGAGTAAGGAAAGGATCCAGTTTCAGCTTTCTACTTATGGTTAGCCAGTTTTCCCAGCACCATTTATTAAATAGGGAATCCTTTCCCCATTTCTTGTTTCTCTGAGGTTTGTTAAAGATCAGATGGCTGTAGAAGTCTGGTATTACTTCTGAGGGCTCTGTTCTTTTCCACTGGTCTATATCTCTGTTTTGGTACCAGTACTATGCTGTTTTGGTTACTGTAGCCTTGTAGTATAATTTGAAGTCAGGTAGCATGATGTCTCCAGCTTTGTTCTTTTGGCTTAGGATTGTCTTGGCAATATGGGGTCTTTTTTGGTTCCATATGAACTTTAAAACAGTTTTTTTTTTTTTCCAGTTCTGTAAAGAAAGTCATTGGTAGCTTAATGGATATGACATTGAATCTATAAATTACCTTGGGCAGTATGGCCATTTTCACCATATTGATTCTTCCTATCCATGAGCATGGTATGTTCTTCCATTTGTTTGTGTCCTATTTTATTTCACTGAGTAGTGGTTTATAGTTCTCCTTGAAGAGGTCCTTTACATCCCTTGTAAGTTAGATTCCTAGATATTTTATTCTCTTTGAAGCTATTGTGATTGGGAGTTCATTCATGGTTTGACTCTCTGTCTGTTACTGGTATATAAGAATGCTTGTGATTTTTGCACATTAATTTTGTATCCTGAGACTTTGCTGAAGTTTCTTATCAGTTTAAGGTAATTTTGGGCTGAGAAAATGGGGTTTTCTAAATATGCAATCATGTCCTCTGCAAACAGGGACAATTTGATTTCTCCTTTTCCTAACTGAATACCCTTTATTTCTTTTTCTTGCCTGATCGCCTTAGTGAGAACTTCCAACACTGTGTTGAATAGGAGTGGCGAGAGAGGGCATCCCTGTCTTGTACCAGTTTTTAAAGGGAATGCTTTCCAGTTTTTGCCCATTCAGTATGATATTGGCTGTGGGTTTGTCATAAATAACTCTTATTATTTTGAGATATGTTCCAGCAATACTGAATTTATTGAATGTTTTTAGCATGAAGGGCTCTTGAATTTTGTCAAAGGCCTTTTCTGCATCTATTGAGATAATCATGTGATTTTTTTCTTTAGTTCTGTTTATATTCTGGATTACTTGTATGGATTTGCATATGTTGAACCAGCCTTGCATTCCAGGGATGAAGCCCACTTGATCATGGTGGATAAGCTTTTTGATGTGTTGCTGAATCCGGTTTGCCAGTATTTTATTGAGGATTTTTGCATCGATGTTCATCAGGGATATTTGTCTAAAATTCTCTTTTTTTTGTGCCCCTCTCAGGGTTTGGTAACAAGATGATGTTAGCCTCATAAAATGAGTTAGGGAGGATTCTCTCTTTTTCTATTGATTGGAATACTTCCAGAAGGAATGGTACCAGCTCCTCCTTGTACCTCTGATAGAATTTGGCTGTGAATCCTTCTGGTCCTGGAGTCTTTTTGGTTGGTAGGCTATTAATTATTGCCTCAATTTCAGAGCCTGCTATTGGTCTATTCAGGGATTCAACTTCTTTCTGGTTTAGTCTTGGGAGAGTGTAAGTGTCCAGGAAATTATCCATTTCTTCTAGGTTTTCTAGTTTATTTGCATAGAGTTGTTTATAGTATTCTCTGATGGTAGTTTGTATTTCTGTGGGGTCAGTTGTGATATCCCCTTTATCATTTTTTGTTGCGACTATTTGATTCTTCTCTCTTTTCTTCTTTATTAGTCTTGCTAGCAGTTTATCAATTTTGTTGATCTTTTCAAAAAACCAAGTCCTAGATTCATTGATTTTTTGGAGGGTTTTTTGTGTCTCTATCTCCTTCAGTTCTGCTCTGGTCTTAGTTATTTCTTGCCTTCTGCTAGCTTTTGAATGTGTTTGCTCTTACTTCTCTAGATCTTTTAATTGTGATGTTAGGGTGTCAATTTTAGATCTTTCCTGCTTTCTCTTGTGGTCATTTAGTGCTATAGGTTTCCCTCTACACACTGCTTGAAATGTGCCCCAGAGATTCTGGTATGTTATATCTTTGTTCTCATTGGTTTCAAAGAACATCTTTATTTCTGCCTTCATTTCTTTATATACCCAGTAGTCTTTCAGGAACAGGTTGTTCAGTTTCCATGTAGTTGAGCGGTTTTGATTGAGTTTCTTAGTCCTGAGTTTTAGTTTGATTGCACAGTTTGTTATAATTTCTGTTCTTGTACTTTGCTAAGGAGTGCTTTACTTCCAACTATGTGGTCAATTTTGGAATACGTGTGGTGTGGTGCTAAGAAGAATGTATATTCTGTCGATTTGGGGTGGAGAGTTCTGTAGATATCTATTAAGTCTGCTTGGTGCAGAGTTGAGTTCAATTCCTGGATATCCTTGTTAACTTTCTGTCTCGTTGATCTGTCTAATGTTGACAGTGGGGTGTTAAAGTCTCCCATTATTATTGTACGGGAGTCTAAGTGTCTTTGTAAGTCTATAAGAACTTGCTTTATGAATCTGCGTGCTCCTGTATTGGGTGCATATATATTTAGGATAGTTAGCTCTTCCTGATGAATTAATCCCTTTACCATTATGTAATGGCCTTCTTTGTCTCTTTTGACCTTTGATGGTTTAAAGTCTGTTTCATCAGGGACTAGGATTGCAACCCCTGCTTTTTTGTGTGTGTGTTTTCCATTTGCTTGGTAAATCTTCCTCCATCCCTTTATTTTGAGCCTATGTGTGTCTCTGCATGTGAGAGGGTCTCCTGCATACAGAAAACTGATGGGCCTTGACTCTTTATGCAATTTGTAAGTCTGTGTCTTTTAATTGGACCATTTAGTCCATTTACATTTAAGGTTAATATTGTTATGTGTGAACTTGATCCTGTCGTTATGATATTAGCTGGTTATTTTGCTCGTTAGTTGATGCAGTTTCTTCCTAGCATGGATGGTCTTTACATTTTAGCACGTTTTTGCAATGGCTGGTACTGGTTGTTCCTTTCCATGTTTAGTGCTTCCTTCAGGATCTCTTGCAGGGCAGGCCAGGTGGTGACAACATCTCTAAGTATTTGCTTGTCTGTAAAGGATTTTATTTCTCCTTCACTTATGAAACTTAGTTTGGCCAGATACGAAATTCTGGGTTGAAAATTCTTTTCTTTAAGAATGTTGAATATTGGCCCCCACTCTCTTCTGGCTTGTAGAGTTTCTGCTGAGAGATCTGCTGTTAGTCTGATGGGCTTCCCTTTATGAGTAACCCGACCTTTCTCTGTGGCTGCCCTGAAGATTTTTTCCTTATTTCAACTTTGGTGAATCTGACAATTATGTGTCTTGGAGTTGCTCTTCTCAAGGAGTATCTTTGTGGCATTCTCTGTATTTCCTGAATTTGAATATTGGCCTTCCTTACTAGGTCGGGGAAGTTCTCCTTGATGATATCCTGCAGAGTGTTTTCCAACTTTGTTCCATTTTCCCCGTCACTTTCAGGCACCCCAATCAGACGTAGATTTGGTCTTTTCACATAATCCCATATTTCTTGGAGGCTTTATTCATTTCTTTTTACTCTTTTTTCTCTACACTTCTCTTCTTGCTTCATTTCATTCATTTGATCTTCAATTACTAATACTCTGTCTTCCAGTTGATCGAGTTGGTTACTGAAGCTTGCGCATTAGTCATGTAGTTCTCGTGTCATGGTTTTCATCTCTATCAGTTCTTTTGTGGCCTTTTCTGCATTGATTATTCTAGTTATCCATTCATTCATTCTTTTTTCAAGGTTTTTAGTTTATTTGCGCTGGTTACGTAGTTCCTCCTTGAGCTCTGAGAAGTTTGATCGACTGACGTGTTCTTCTCTCAACTCGTCAAAGTCATTCTCCATCCAGCTTTGTTCTGTTGTTGGTGATAAGCTACATTCCTTTGGAGGGAGAGATGTGCTCCAATTTTTTTAATTTCCAGCTTTTCTGCTCTGCTTTTTCACCGTCTTTGTGGTTTTTTCTGCCTTTGGTCTTTGATGATGGTGACGTACTGATGGGATGTTGGTGTGGGTGTCCTTTCTGTGTGTTAGTTTTCCTTCTAACAGTCAGAATCCTCAGTTACAGGTCTGTTGGAGTTTTCTTGAGGTCCACTCCAGATCCTGTTTACCTGGGTATCAGCAGCGGAGGCTGCAGAAGATAGAATATTGCTGAACAGTGAGTGTTGCTGTCTGATTCTTGCTCTGGAAGCTTCATCTCAGAGGTGTACCCAGCTATGTGAGGTGTGATGTGTCAGTCTGCACCTAGTTGGGGATGTCTCCCAGTTAGGTTACTCCGGGGTCAGGGACCCACTTGAGCAGGCAGTCTGCCCATTCTCAGATCTCAACCTCTATGCTGGGAGAACCACTGCTCTCTTCAAAGATGTCAGACAGGAACTTTTACATCTGCAGAGGTTTCTGCTGCTTTTTTTTTTTTTTCTTAGCTATGCCCTGTCCCCAGAGGTGGAGTCTACAGATGCAGGCAGGCCTCCTTAAGCTGCGATGGGCTCCATCCAATTCGTGCTTCCTGGAGGCTTTGTTTACCTACTTAAGCCTCAGCAATGGTGGATACCCCTCCCCTAGCCTCACTGCCACTTTGCAGTTAGATCTCAGACTGCTGTGTTAGCACTGAGGGAGGTTCTGTGGGCCAGGTGTGGGATATAATCTCCTGGTGTGCTCTTTGCTAAGACCCTTGGTAAAGCGCAATATTAGGGTGGGAGTTCCCCACTATTCCAGGTGTTGTGTGTCTCAGTTTCCTTTGGCTAGGAAAAGGGATTCCCTTCCCCCTTGCACTTCCCAGGTGAGGCGATGCCTCCCCCTGCTTCAGCTCTTGCTGGTTGGGCTGCACCTGCTGACCAGCACCAACTGTCCGACATGCCCAGTGAGATGAACCCGGTACCTCAGTTGAAAATGCAGAAATCACCCGTCTTCTGTGTTGCCCACGCTGGGAGCTGGAGGCTGGAGCTGTTCCTATTCAGCCATCTTGGGCGCCCCCTCAGTATTTTATCTTTTTAAAATTTGTACTAAATTTTCTTTCAAGAAGGAATAAATACTTTCCTACTTTTCCCCTCAGGCTTAGAAAGGAAATAAGTCCATAAGAGAGAGATTATTTTTTCAATTGTAGCAGCCTTCACCCAAGACCCCTGAAGAAAATTGATGTTCAAGAGTAGCATTTCTTCTGGAAGAACAGAAAAAGCAAAATGTCAGTCAAGGCTGGGGCTCCTTTGTTAAAAACTCTGTGTGTTTAGATTATTTTTGTGATTAAATTTTACAGCACCATGTAACAAAAGAAGTATTCAAAAGATGGAGGTCTAGCACAGCTAAGGATTCTTTTTTAAGGGAAGCCATTAGTTATCCATTATATTTATGTTTATGCATAATCTTCTTGAAAATGATTACAAAGATTATTGCAGAGTCTATCTTAATACTATGATAGCATAAAGGCAGTGGAGAGTGACGCCATTGTCCTTTCACTCCTCTTTTCTTCTCATTTAACCTTCAGTTACCTGCATCTTATTGGCTCTTATTAAAGTGGGATAGAGGAAAGAGAAGTTGCCTAAGCTTAGCACACATGCAATATTACAGACGAGGTTACTGATCTTTCTCAGTTCAGGAGGTTATTGCATGAGTATACACAGGATTGTTTTTTTCAGTTATTTCCAATTTGTGATCACAAGTTATTAATAGCCAATAAAAACAGAGTAAAATGGGGGGAACATGTTTCATATTTAGATTTTAAATAAAGTATGAGGATGATATTTTTTGTGTGTAATATAAATGTGTTGGAGTAGTAATGATAGTATTACAATAAAGGAGCCAAATGAGCAGGAATCTCTTTTCCATTTTGTTAACTATGGTATCCCTAGTGTCTGTATCTAGAACAGTGTCTACAAAAATAATCTCAATGAATATGTGTTCATTGAAATTTTTGCTAAATAAAATAATTCTCATGTGCCATTCAAGAATCAGTTCTTAATTTTTCCAACTTTTTAATTATTTTAGTGTTATTCTTAGTGTTATTATTAAAGTTGATATATTGTCCTTATTATGAGTTGTTTAATCACTTTAAATCTTCACTTTAAAAATTTTAATTAAATATTTAATATATGAAATCATAGCTTGTGTACAGTATTGAACATAAGTTTTTAAATTTTTTATTTGTATTTCTTAAATAATATTATTTGACTTGAGGTAAAGCCCTATCATTTTATTTTTCTTAATTTTTAGTGTCATTAAAGCAAAAACAAAACTGCTTGATAGACTCTTTAACAATCTGTTTACTTTCTATTCAAATATAGGATTACATTTTGTTTTATTTACATATTTGCAATTATAAACCCAGTATTGTCAGAAGCATGCATGTAAGTTAGAAATAATCTAAATTAAAATGGAAAACCACAATTAGAAAAAAATGTTATTTCCTTGATAGTAGTTATGTAATATAAGCATATCAAATCCATATAAAAAGCACAACTTATTGGAATTTACCAAGAAAGAAGTCAATATCTACTTTTGTTATAATTTCCACAACTTAATTCATTATATATATGTCAATAGTTAACATCACTTGAAAACTTGTTAACATGATATTTGTAATTCCAGAATATTGCTATCTTATAATTTTTATTGGATGATTTTTTAACTAACTTTCTGACTGTATAAAACAATGCTGCTTGTAAATAGAATCTCTGCTTGGCATCTGTTTACAATAGTGGTGCTAAAGCACAATTCTAAATATTGAATATTGTTGATTTCAGAAATTTACTCACTGTTAAGGCTTTAACCAATAGCTCACTGAAAATAACTCAGGTTGCCACATAATTTCTTAAATATTATTATTTCTTGATAGCCATTTTCCAAACCTCCAGTTCATCTTTCAAACTATTCAACACATAACTAACACTAAAAGGTTAAGTTCTTTTTTTTCTAAACCATGGTATGTGTTTAGGAACTCCTGGTTTGGAAGAGACAGGCCAGAATTGAAGCCCTTTCTTCTCGAATTTTGACTCTGGATCAATTATACAAACTCTCTGTGCCTCATATTTCTCATCTGCAACAAGAAGTAATTACACCTACTTTGTGAGATACTATTGAATTAAAATTAGATGATGTCTATAAAATACTTAATACAATGGTTGATATATATTATAATTTAGTAATAGCTATTATTGTCAAAATTTTTCTTCAGGATTGTAGTTTTTTTTGACTCTCAATTATTAAACTAAGATCAAATACTAAGGAATTTCATTTATTTAATAAAATATTTAATAAATATCAATAATCATAATTTTGTTCAAGCACCTATACTCAGGCATGTTAAACCATGTGTAATTTTTAGAGCAGGTCTCAATCACTGGTGCTTTAGTGCAAATGATTGATATCTACTCTAATAATGTCCAATATTATTGAATTCTTATCTTCAGATTATTTATGTATTTATTTTTTATTATACTTTAAGTTCTAGGGTACATGTCACAATGTGCAGATTTATTACATATGTATACATGTGACATGTTGGTGTGCTGCACCATTAACTTCTCATTTACATTAGGTATATCTCTTAATAGTATCCCTCCCCACTTCCCTCACCCCATGACAGGTCCCGGTGTGTGATGTTCCCCACCCTGTGTCCAAAGATAATTTAAAATGAAAAATTTTGCATTAAACTTTAACTTCTGTGACAAAAGCATTAAATCAATTATTTATCTGTTCCATAGCATCCTGTTATATACCTCATATTTATTTAAAAGTTCTATAAGTGTCATGCCACTGGTCAGAAAAACATTTTTTCACATGTGTATTTATACTATTGAATAATATTTTCTGGTGCAGGAGAGATATTTAGGGAACAATAAGGAGCCATGCAGTGTTAAACTACTCAGCTCAATTAAATCAATTACTCAATGGAGGAACATATGTCTAAATCAATCACATTCATAGTCAAACCATTTTATATATTTGTTACCTACTATTTTAAGTAGTATTAGAAGTATCACTACCCAGATATATCTTGTGTCTTTTATAATTATGAGCTGCTTAAGAACAGGAACACATACTTATTTTGTACATTTTGTATTGCCTCTCAGATCGCTTGGTGTCTTTAAAAACTAGGTTGCCATTAAAAAGTTAATAATAACAATAAAATAAAAATGGTTTAAATTCAAAACACAATAGGATAAAAGTCCTATCTGACATAATGATAAAAAAAGATAAGTTATCTAAACAGTATATACAACAAAAAAGATTTTTTTTTTTTTTTTTTTTTTGCAACATCAATGAGAAAAGCTTCCCAAGATATACAAAGTGGACTTGAACAAATTGAAAATAAATGCTATGTCCTTGGATAGGAAGATTCTGTTGTCAGGAAAAAAAAAAATAATGTCACTCTTCTACAAGCCAACTGACAAATTTATAATTTATTAACTCTGCTTCCCGGAAAAGAATTAATACATCCCAACCACTGCCACAGGGCTTGCAGTGCTTCACTGAGAGAGGATACTTCTACACCTACTGAGTTGAACGTGGCCATCTTTGGCCACCAGCTTTGGCCAAAAAAAGAAAGAAAAATTGAGTTGTGCCACTTCACAGAGAAACTTGAAGAGCTTCCTTGTGGTTTTGCCATGCTCTTTTCCAAACTCTGCTTCAAAACGGAGACGGAAACTTTATCCCTCAATGTGGTTTCAGAATGAACGTCAAAACTAATATAGACATTAGGATCATTTGTTATTACAGCAGAAAGCACGAACAGTTGCGGAATTGTTGCATGGGGGTTCATTGTAATCTCTACTTCAAATGTACATTTGGAAATTTTTAAAAAAACATGTTTGCAAAATATTAAAAACGAACCAGGATGACATGCTGTCATTAGAAAACTATCATCAATGATTTAATCTAAAAGGATATTCTAGCCCAAAAAAGTGCTTCATTTAAATTGAGAAAAATGTTTTATTATCAAATCAAACTTCAACCTATTTTTGTAGAATGTGTATGTCTTTACATGAAAATTAATAATTTAAGGGAAAGTATTACACATGCACATTTTAAACACTAAATATAGTCCAGGCTGCACAAACAGGATGTCTCATTTAATCTTTAAAATTCTGTCAGTTATATATATTTTTCTCTATTTTCTAGGAACTCAGATTCCTGTGTAGAGTAGGACTGGATTTAAAAACAGTTATGCTCATCAATTTTTATTTGGCTAGAAATGCTTACTATATTTAGGAACAATCCATAATTTTAAGTTGGGTTATTGGATTTTTTTCAATTTTTTCCCTCTATTTTTAATGTGGTGCATAATCCTGTCAATTACGTTCAGATTATCAGCTCCTTATTTTGTTTTTAAAATGTTTTTCAAATAAAAATAAAAATAAAAAATAACAACTGTGAAGTTTCTTTTTAATATACAAACTTCATGAAACATTGTGTTTTTGGATAAGCATTATATCAGCAACATATTTACTTGAGAATGAAAGGCAAAGGTTAACAAAACAGGAATATTTGTGTCAAAACTTTCCATAATTAGTTTTTATGTATTATATTTCATACAAATGCACGTAAATGGATTAGTTGTGCAATAGATTGAATTTACTTACTCACAAATTAGAACTTAAACAAAAGGAGGTGCTGCTTTCTAATGGAACACTATGAGCCTACTCCCATAATGAGTTTTACAGACACATCAATCTTCAATTCACATTCTGCATTTTATAAAACTTCCTGCTACTATAAAGCCTTCAAGAGAACTACATATTTTAAATTTGTTCTTAATTTGAGGGCCTTTGAATATTTAGACATAAAAAGATAGTTTTAAATTTCATAGCATTTCTGTTGAAGCATTCATGTTATTTAAGCATTTTTATTACTTATAAGTTGTCACTATATTATATAATGGTTAATTTCAACAAGAAATCTTAAAAACATTGAGGAATACTAGTAGAGTTCTTTGGAATTTTTCAATAGGATAATTTGTTGACAAGCACAGACATTGCAGGGAATTTTTGTAAAGCGGATTAAAGCTATGATTATCTATTTTTGTGTTCAAGATTTCTTGCAAAGGGCAAAATAGCATTGGATAACATTTGAATTATTCCATTATTACTTTTATATATTATTAAGAGTTATAATTATTACTCTCTATATTATTCTAAATATGAATAATATTTAGAAAGTTTATTATGTTTTAAAATATTAATCACTTAACTGTTACCTACCTAAGCTCTTATCTTTTCACCTCTGAAATGTTTTGAAAGTAGCAATGAAGAGTAAGGAGGACCATACCTAACCTCCAAGAAATATGATAGGTAGAGATTCAGGAACAGCTAACATTTGGTAGCGCCCTAGGGGCAGGTGTGTTCCTATAGGAGAGACAGAATGTAAAGAGGGTAGGTCTCAGAACTGCATTGCCCTCTCTTAAATCCTGGGGAAAATTGTCCAATATATAAAATTTCTTGTTTATATTTTTAATAGGTCTGCTTAACAAGAGAGTTTTTACAGCATATTCAGTTCTTGTCTTACTTGTGTATCATTACTCCGTGGCTTTTAGTTTCTTGCTTTGGCAGAGTTAATTACAGAAAACTACTCTTCTGTATCTTAGCATTATGTTACACAAAGGGTTGGTTAAAAGACATATCAGGTACAACAATGCATGTTATGTTTAAAAGTTTCTGTATATCACCTACATTTACAGCAGGTATTGTAACCCATTCTGGCTGACGGGTGAGTGAAAGATGTTGATCAAATCTTTCTTTTGTTGGTGAACTCTACAATATGAAATAGGACAGAAATTTACAAGAGAGTAAGCATAACTGTTATAAGATATGCAGGCATGAAAAGAGAAGGAAGTGAGCTCTGTGTGTGTGTGTGTGTGTTTGTGTGTAGCGAACAGTTAAAATGAGAATGGGAGGTTTGCAGAGCACTAAGAATTGTTACAGGGAAGAAGTAGAGAAAACCAGGCCCTAAATATGTATAGGAATATTTTACAATTCAAATATATAATATTTTGGAAAAAAAGTCAATGTTTAACATTTAAAATTATATCTAGAAGTATCTGTTCTGTATTAAATCTATACATATTCTTTTTAGAACCATTTATTTGTGAAACAGATGTGACAGCAGATGGTAGTAAACAATGCATTTTTTTATACCTGATTAACAATTTTTGCCAAATGCCAGTGGTAAATAATGAAATCTACTTTAACTTGAATTACAAGAAATTAAATATTCAGTGATAATAAGCAACAGTATCAGGTTTACCTGAATATCACTTGTCTTTTGAGTGATGTTAAATGGTAGCAGCTTGGTCTAAACTTAGCTCTGCTTTTACATTGCCATGTTTCAGCTAAGTAAGGCAGCTATTCTATTTCATGAAGGCAAGATAAATCTTTAATCAATTTTGTCATGTCTTGATTATTTGCAAAACAGGATGACAGATAGACAGAAAAGAAGTAAAATCTGTCCGGCATAAGGTGAAATTTATTGCTGTAATTTTACAGAAGAGTCCCTTTGATGTCATAAACTACAAGAACAAAGCATGAACAGTTTATTAAAAAACATAAGAATAGTGAGATGAGATTGCAGCCGTTATAGTGCTCCACACTTTATATTGGATAATTCATTCTTTCTCCATTGTGGAAAATAGTAAATTGATTTTGATTTCATATGTAGCTGTCCCATTAATTTTCAAAGCATAACCTTATGAAGATCAAAGTTGTAGAGTTTGCTGACACAGCTTCACAGCAGAACTTATTACTCCCTAAAGAAAAAAAAAAAATGTGTTATCAAGAAATACATCTGCAGGTCCATTGTCTAAGACTTATGACATAGAAATTATTGATGTTGCACAGTTGATATTGCACATTTCACTAAAACTGTAAAACAAAATAGTTTAAACCTCAGGACATGAGAGCCATGCCTTTAATAGTATTATCTGCTTTAGGTTTTACTTTTTCCTCTAGTCATAACACTTTTTATATTTTCACTAATTCTGTGTAAGAGATATCTAATGACAAAAGTAATCTAGCATGAGTTGAGATCCAAATGATTAATTCAATAGTCATTTAATTTACAGTAAAATCATTTTATGTTTGGTTGTGATCGTTTTGTTTGGGTCACAAAAATGTATGTTATGTCTGTGACTTCTAATAATATTCTCAAGATATTTTCTTCCTAAAATAGATTTTATATTGCATTTTAGTTTAGCTGGATTTTTAAGCCTGTGTATGTGTGTGTGTTAGGCAATTTTAAAAAATGAATTGAAATATTAGCTATTTTGCTGTTTATAACAAGCATTTATAAGACATAAATATTTAAGGTGATGGATACCTCAATTACCTTAACTTGATTACATTATATGAATATATCAAATGATCACACATACACCCAAAATATGTACATATATTATGTGCCAATAAACAAGGTTCTAAAATATAAGTTAATTTTTTGTAGCAAGGTGTGTGCATCCTTATATTACTGGAGGTAGGTATTTGTTTTATTTCCAGTTCAGAATTTATCTAACTTAAACTAAAGGGAAGGTGGAAGACAATTTTCACTTTAATCATTTATTATTTTCACTTTAATCATTTTATTTTCACTTTAATCATTTATATAAAGCCCAGAATAAACATCAACAGTGTCTCAAAGACTCAATGTAAAAAATTATATCCTATTTGCATTATTTTTATTTTATTATCTGAAAGTTTCAAAAATTGAAACCATGTATGTACATTTAAATGGGGAGACAATTGATGCCAGGCATCTCAACAGAGAAAAGGAGTTTTGAAAAATTATTTATCGTTTGAGTCTGTGTTCACGACAGAGGTAAATCTAGTGTAAACACACTACCAATCCAAAGACCTTAGTCAAGTACACTAATTTGTTTTTCAACTTAATTTGCCTAATGTTAAGAAAAATGTTTGAATGCACTTACTTCTTAAATCATATGGAAGATTCGTAAGACCCCATTTTTATATATATATACACACGCACACATATATAATGGGGTCTTATGTGTGCGCATATATATATAAATGGGTATATATGTATATACATACATATATATGCGTATATATATAATATATATATTTTATATATATAAAAAATCTGTACATGAAAACTAGGAAACTGTCTAAAACTTAACTCATTACATGTTCCTCTCCCAGTATTTATCTTCCTATTTCATATATCCAATGATGTTATCACTATTTACTGTCACCAAAACTTATATAACCCTTGCCTCCTTGACATTGTGCTATTATACCCTGGTCAATAATTAGTCATTTTTACTCTAGTTCCTAAACATTTTTGGAAAATGTTTAACAGCCCTGCATCCTTATTGACATTTTTCTGGGAAAGGTCGTATCATCTGGCACATGAATTACTGCAACAGCATCCTAATTCCTGTCTCCACCCTATACAGGCTGTAATTCATTCTCCATATTACAATCAAAAGAAACTTTTAAAAAATTTATTTAAAGTTTATTTTCAGAACATTTTTATATTTACAGAAAAAGTTTTATGGTAGTACACAAGGATTCCATATACCCAACATCCAGTTTCTCCAAGCATTAATATCTTACATTTTTATGGTACAATAGTGCATTCTTTTGCTTTTTTCTTTTAGACAAGAACTCAGTCTGTCACGTGGCCTGGAGTGCAGCGGTACGGTCTCGGGTCACTGCAGCTCCTATCTCTCGGCTCAAATGACTCTCTAAACTCAGCATTCCAAGTAGCTGGGACCACATGCGCGTGCCACCATGTCCAGCTAATTTTTGTATTTCTGTAGACATGGGTTTTCACCATGTTGCACAGGCTGGTCTCACACTCCTGGGCTCAAGAAATCTGCCCGACTGGGCCTCGAAAAGTGTCACAACCACAGGTTTGAGCCACTATGCCTGGCAATTAATGAAATCTTATTCATAAATCATTATCGAATAAAGTGTATAATTTATTCAGATTTCCTTATTTGATGCCTTTTTCTGTTCCAAGATCTCATCCGAGATACCACATTGTATTTACTCATCATATCACCTTAGGCTTTTGTTGGTTATGACATCTTTTTGGACTTTTCCTTTTTATTCTTTAAAGACCTTCATAGTTTTGAGGAGTACTGGTTAGGCATTTTGTAGAAAGTTATTTAGTCAGGATTTGTCTGAAGTGTTTCTCATGATTAGAATGAAGGGATATATTTTTTGTGGAAGACCACAGAGGTAAAGTATTATTATTATTATTATTATTATTTTATTTTTATTTTCTCAGAATCATAGTCTTCTTTTTTTCTTTTTTTTATTATTATACTTTAAGTTCTAGGGTACATGTGCATAATGTGCAGGTTTGTTACATATGTATACTTGTGCCATGTTGGTGTGCTGCACCCATCAACTAGTCAGCAACCATCAACTCGTCATTTACATCAGGTATAACTCCCATTGCAATCCCTCCCCTCTCCCCTCTCCCCATAATAGGCCCCAGTGTGTGATGTTCCCCTTCCCAAGCCCAAGTTAGCTCATTGTTCAGTTCCCACCTATGAGTGAGGACATGCGGTGTTTGGTTTTCTGTTTTTACGATAGTTTGCCAAGAATGATGGTTTCCAGCTGCATCCATGTCCCTACAAAGGACACAAACTCATCCTTTTTTATGGCTGCATAGTATTCCATGGTACATATGTGCCACATTTTCTTAATCCAGTCTGTCACTGATGGACATTTGGGTTGATCCCAAGTCTTTGCTATTGTGAATAGTGCCACAATAAACATACGTGGGCATGTATCTTTATAGCAGCATGATTTATAATCCTTTGGGTATATACCCAGTAATGGGATGGCTGGGTCATATGGTACTTCTAGTTCTAGATCCTTGAGGAATCGCCATACTGTTTTCCATAATGGTTGAACTAGTTTACAATCCCACCAACAGTGTAAAAGTGTTCCTATTTCTCCACATCCTCTCCAGCACCTGTTGTTTCCTGACTTTTTAATGATTGCCATTCTAACTGGTGTGAGATGGTATCTCATTGTGGTTTTGATTTGCATTTCTCTGATGGCCAGTGATGACAAGCATTTTTCCATGTGTGTGTTGGCTGTATGCATGTCTTCTTTTGAGAAATGTCTGTTCATATCCCTTGCCCACTTTTTGATGAGGTTGTTTGTTTTTTTCTTGTAAATTTGTTTGAGTTCTTTGTAGGTTCTGGATATTAGCCCTTTGTCAGATGAGTAGATTGCAAAAAATTTTTCCCCATTCTGTAGGTTGCCTGTTCACTTGATGGTAGTTTCTTTTGCTGCGCAGAAGCTCTTTAGTTTAATTAGATCCCATTTGTCAATTTTGGCTTTTGTTGCCATTGCTTTTGATATTTTAGACATGAAGTCCTTGCCCATGCCTATATCATGAATGGTACTACCTAGGTTTTCTACTAGGGTTTTTATGGTATTAGGTCTAACATTTAAATTTCTAATCCATCTTGAATTAATTTTCGTACAAGGAGTAAGGAAAGGATCCAGTTTCAGCTTTCTACTTATGGCTAGCCAAAGTATTATTTTTTTAACCAAGCAGTTTAGCTTCAAACCACATTTTAAATAGTTTTTTCCCCTTCCTACTTTCTCCCCAGTTTTGAGATGTAGCTATGAGATAAACTACAAAGTGTTTTACAGCCTAAAAAATTTTTCCTCCTCTCACCCCAGTTTCAAGATGTAGCTTTGAGACAATCTACAAATGTGTTTTCTTTTGTCTTGAAATGTAGTCTGAGTGTGTGCTTCACTCCCTTGCCTTTCCCACTTTATGCTCCCATGCCTTATGCACATTTATTTACTTTAATGCTTGTTAAGCACACATCGTGCTCACTTATCTGGTCATGTATTTCCTTAGAAGCTTCAGGGGCAGAATCATGATACCGACCAGACATCTCTGGAATTCCTCTCCAGTAAAAGATTACTCCAAGGCCAGGACTCACTCCCTGCTAGAGACTGACTGCAAAATTGACTGCTATTGATTTGTAACCTGGTTGAGGCCATGATGGCACCAGCTGCTTCACCAGATAGAACAATAATTCACGACAAACGGTCAAAGCAGTTCATACCACCTGATACTGTGCTCACACCTTTTAGCCCTGCTGTCTTTCCTGCATTACTAACCCTTCTCCATAAAAATTCAAGCATTCTCCTTAAAAATTCATATATTCCTATATGTGTGTGTGTGTGTGTATACGTATATATATATGATGGGGTCTTATGAATCTTCCACATGATTTAAGAAGTAAGTGCATTGGAAAGTGATAATTTTTGGAAAGAATCCCACCCATTCTCCAATCTTGCTAGCATTTAACAAAGTTTGCTCTCTTTTTATCACACCTCACTCTTGTTATTTTGACTTTATTCTACAAGTTCAAGCAGCCGAACCCTCTTTGCTGATTACATTGCATCCCATTTTCCTCATTCTTCTGTTTAATTTTTATTGCCTTTCTGTGAGCTACCTGGACATTTTTAAGAATTTATCTTTATTAATGATTTTTTAAGACATATATAGTTATAAGTTATATAACATATATATAAGTTATATAGTTAATAAAGATTAGTGATTCTCTGAATATTAAAATATGTGTCTTATCACTATCTACTGGACATAGAGAAAACAAACAAAATGCCAGACTTGAGCTCTGACTTACCAATAATTATCTAAAATGCTAAAATATAAATATTATAATATACCAATAACAAATACCTGCAGAATTTTTTTTTTTTTCCGAAATGACCCAACAACAAAACTATTTCCCAGAAACTTACTTCAAATTCAATGACATAGGTAACTTGAAAGTAAAAGAATGGGACCAGGCACAGTGGCTCACACCTGCAATCCGAGCACTTTGGGTGGCCATGGCTGGTCGATCACTTGAGGTCAGGAGTTTGAGACCAGCCTGGCCAACATGGAGAAACCCCATCTCTACTAAAAACACAAAAATTAGCTGGGCATGGTGGTGTGCACCTGTAATCCTAGCTAGTTGGGAGGCTGAGGAATGAAAATTGCTTGAACTCGGGAGGTGGAGGTTGCAGTGAGCCAAGATCATGCCATGAAGCTCCAGTCTAGGAGAGCAAGACTCTATCTCAAAATGATAATAATAATAATAGTAATAGTAATAATAATAAAGAAAGTAAAATAATGGAAAAATACTGACCATGCAAACATTAATTTATATAAGGAGGGATGGGTATAATAATGCAAGATAAAGTAGACTAAGAGCAAGTAAAATTACTAGATGCAAAGATGGACATTACATTGTTATAAAAGGGTGAATTCACCAAAAAACAGTAATTCTAAATAGATATGCTCCAAATAGCAGAGCCTCAAAATATATGAAACTGAAAGGAGCATAGATTTTCCACAGTTATTATTGGGAGCATCATTGTCCTTCTCTCAGCAACTGATAGACATGATAGAAAGAAAATCAACAGCATTATCTGAATCCAATCAACCAATAGGTTCTAAATTATAGCCTGTAAAATAAACATAAACATATTTAAAATAATGGAGTGCACATAGAGTATGTTCTATGACCATAACAAAATCAAACAGATGTGATCAATTACAGAAAGATAAAAGAATGTCTCAAATTACTTGGAAATTATATAAAACATGTATTAATAAAAAGAGACAAAAGGAATATTTTAAGTAAATAAAAGCACATAGAACTGAATGAAAGTTAAATAAAATATGTAGCATATAAGCAATGCATCTGAACTATGCTGAGAAGGTAATTTATAACACAAAACACTTAAGAATAGAAATGTCTAACATAAATAATCAAAATGCCTAGCTCAAGAAATGAGGAGAGCAAAGTACTCTCAAAGCAAGCAGGAAAAACAAATAAAAAAGACAAGAACTGAAATCAATGAATTTGGAAACAGTTAAACAACAGAGAAAAGCAGTGAAATAAATTTGTTTCCTCAAAAAGATCAATAAAATTGATACATGTTCAGCAAAAGAATAATAAATAAAAAGGGTAAAGAAACAAATCACCAATATCAGAACTGAAAGTGGATAATGTATATCATACAGATCCTCAGCCATTAAAGGGTAATATTACAATACTAGAAAAAAACCTTGCACTTATAAATTCAACAGCTTAGAATATATAGATCCATTCCTCAATAATCACAAAGTGACACGAAGATAAAATGCATAATCTGAAGTCTTATTAACCTTAAAGAATTTGAATTTATAGCTTAAAATCTCCAATCACTCAATAATCTAATAGATTTCTTAAAACTAATTAACACCAATTTTACAATATATCTTCCAGAAAAATATAAAAGAAGAGAATACTTTTAAACTCTATATAAGTTCAGAGTTACCCTGATACTGAAACTAGAAAATATAGTTTTAAAAACACTAATAATTAATATTGTCTATGAATTTAAACTCAAAATTCAACAAGTTAACAACAGCACATCAAACCCAACAATCTATTTAATGAATTGTATACCATCATCAAGTGGAATTTATTGCAGATATTCAAAGGTGTTTTAATATTTGGAAATCTATGTAACCTACAGTATCAACAGGCTTAAGAAGAAAAAACAAATGATCATATCAATTGATACAGAAAAAATAGCAAAATCTGACACACATTTATAATAAAAATGCTCAGAAAAGTAGAGAGAGTGGTGCACATCCTTAACTTGTTAAGAAACTTCTAAAAAACCCTGCATCTAATATCGTAATAATAAAAAACTGAATACTGTCTGCCTAAGATAAAAACATGGCTGGGCACATGGTTCACACCTGTAATTCTAGCAATTTGGGAGGTCAAGGCGGGCAGATCATTTGAGGCCAGGAGTTCGAGACTAGCCTGGCCAACATGGTGAAATCCCATCTCTCCAAAAACAAACAAACAAAATAGCTGGGTGTGGTGGTGCTCACCTGTAATTCCAACTAGTGGGAGGATGAAGCATGAGAATTGTTTGAACCTGGGTGGCAGAGGTTGCAGTGTGCTGAGATCATACCACTGTACTCCAACCTGGGTGACAAAGTGAGACTCTGTCTCGAAAAAATAAAAATAAAACAATAAATAAAAGATAATAGGCCGGGCGCGGTGGCTCAAGCCTGTAATCCCAGCACTTTGGGAGGCCGAGACCGGCGGATCACGAGGTCAGGAGATCGAGACCATCCTGGCTGACACGGTGAAACCCTGTCTCTACTAAAAAATACAAAAAACTAGCCGGGCGAGGTGGCGGGCGCCTGTAGTCCCAGCTACTCGGGAGGCTGAGGCAGGAGAATGGCGTGAACCCGGGAGGCGGAGCTTGCAGTGAGCTGAGATCCGGCCACTGCACTCACTCCAGCCTGGGTGGCAGAGCGAGACTCCGTCTCAAAAAAAAAAAAAAAAAAAAAAAAAAAAAAAAAAAAAAAAAAAAAGATAATAAACATGAGAAAGATCTCTGCTCCCAAGAGTCATTTTTATTCACTACTAGGTTCCTTCATGGTAATAACAAGTTACCAGAAACTGGGTAATTTACAAATAATAGAAATTTATTTCTCCAGTTCTGGAGGCTGGGAAGTCCAAGATCAAGGCACAGGCACATTAAATATTTAATGAGGGCTCACTCTATTCTTCAAAGATGGTACCTGTTTGCTGTGTGCTCATATGGTGGAAGGTAGAAGGGCAAAGTGTTCTTGTTTGTTCCCTCCAGTCCCTTTATAAAAACATTAATCCCATTTATGACCCAATTACCACTCAAAGGTCCCAACTAATAGCATCACTTTGTGGTTTATGTTCCAACATAGAAATTTTGGAGGAACACATATGTTGTTCCCTGGCCCATAAAATCTGTGACTGTTTCACATATAGCATACATTCATTATATTCCAATATCCCCAAATTTATTTACTCATTCCAGCATCAACTTTAAAGGCTAATTATGAAGTTTTATCTTAATATCATCTAAATCAGATATGGGTGAGATTCAAGGTATGATTCATCCTGAGGCAATTCTCCCCTCCATTTATGAGTCTATGAAATCAAAAAAGTTATGTGCTTCCAAAATATGATGGGGTGGGGGGTGGGGGACAGGAATAGAATAGACATCCCTATTCCAAAACAGAGAAACAGGAAAGAATAAAGGGGTAATAGATCCCCAGTAACTCCAAAATCTAACAAAGCAACTAACATTAAATCTTCAGGTGGAAGAAAAATCTTCTTTGACTCCCTGTCTCACCCTCCAGACACATTGAGACAGGTTTTGGGCCCCTGAGATCCTAGGTGATCCTGCCTCCATGGCTTCACTGAGTATAACCTGAACAGTAGCTTTCAGAAGTTGAAGTGCTTGTGACTCTCCCAGGCTGGTTTTGAACACTGGTGGCTCTACTATTTTGGTGTCTCAGAGGCAACTCTGTCTCTAGGACTTCATCAAGTATGCTCTAGCGAAACAGGTCAGGGTCAATGGCCACAATGGCTAAAGTGTTATCCAAGCTTTTTTGTCTCACATCCAAGAAAATTAAGGATTGTGGATGCAAAGGATGAGGTTGGAGCAAAAGTTTAATAAGCTAAAGAAAAAAGCTCTCTTCCAAAGAGCAGGGAGCCTGAGTTGGTTGCCATTTTTTACAGTCAAATTGAAAAGCTTTTATAGGAAACTCCTTTCATCTCTGTAGCTGTTTGGGTAACTTCTCTTATCTGTAAAGTTGTCTGTATAATTCTCCTTACCTACTAGTTGTGGGCACACAAAGCAGTTTTTGTTTGTATAACTATGGATTTGTTTTAGGGAAGTCCCCACCTCCTCCCTGTGCAAGTTCCCACAGAGCCCACCCTGTACATGCTTGAAAAGGGGAGAAAATTTTTTTCTGGGAGACTTTTACTCACACAAAGAACAAAAGACCTCTATGCTGGACCTTGCATCCTTATCTCACAGATGCAATCTGACTTTTCCCCAGGCTCTTCTATAGTTGCCTGTAGCTGTAATTTTTTGGGCAGGCTGCCTCTCTGAGGACTAGCCTTAGCTGTCTACCTAACTAATTTTTCCTTTTCTTCTCCCTCATTAGTAGGGGTTGTCTAGGGTGGCCCTAACCCCATGGCTCTGCTGGTCATTGTGCTAGTGGGCACTCTCTTTGGTGAGCCAAACTGTAGGCCTCCACTGGACATTTCCCTAGTGTGGATGGAGTCTTTACAGTGACTGTGTCTCTGTGTCAGTTCTCTGGGTCCTGAGGCTCTCCAAGGCTTCCTTTGAAATCTAGATTAAGGTAATCATGCCTCCACAGCTCTTATACTCTGTGCACCTGCTGAATTAACACCATGCAGATGCTGCCAAAGGTTACCATTTGTGACTTCTGGATGGACAATGGCCCAAGTTGAGGCTGGAACCATTTGACCACAGCTGGGGTAGCCAAGTAGTGATGCATGGGAATTAAGGGGGCAGAAGATTGAGGTGGTATGGGGCAGTGAGCCCCAAGTTTCCATGGACACCCTGAGGCCCTCCTTTGAATAGATTCTGCCCACAAATTACTGGCACTCTGGGTCTGTGATGGAACTGCCATCTGAAAATTATTCTTCCACTGTCTTGATGAATAGCATCTGGCTTCCTGATAGCCATACTAATCTCACCAAACATTTGATTGGCCACACCTTTGGTATTTGCTCCTGAACACAGGGTTTTATCCTTTATCATCTGACCAGGCTGGAAATTTTCCAAATCTTTACTATTTCCCCTTTGATTACAAATTCCACCGTAGTTTGTTTCTGTCTTAATTTGTTTTACTACCAAAAAAAAAAAAAAAAAATCAAGCAAGGCTATGAAGCACCCTGAACACTACTTAGAGATTTCTTCTGCCAAATATCCTAGTTCATCAATTTTTACTTCTACCTTCCACAAAGCTCTAGGTCAAGAACAAAATTCAGCCACTCTATAACCACAATGACTTTTCTCTCAGTTTTCAGTAATGTATTTCCCATTTCTATCTAAAATCTCATCAGAATGGCCTTTACTGTCCATATTTCTACTAACATTCTGTTCAAGATCATTTACACTATTTTTAAGAAGATTAAGTTTATCTCTGCAGCTCTCCTCTTCTTCCGAGCTCACACCAGAATAGTGCTTTATGTTCCACCTTCTAATAGTTGACATTTACCCAGACCCCAGGCCACCTTCACATATTTCAGTATTTGTTATAGCAACACCCCACTTCTCAGTAGCAATTTCTGTTTTAGTCTATTTGTGCTGCTATCCAAAATACCACACACTGGGTAATTTATAAATAATAGAAGTTTATTTCTGACACTCTGGAAGCTGGGACATCAAATAACAAGGCATCAATAGATTCAGGGTCTGGTGAGGATTCACTCTCTCCTTCCAAGATGACACATGATGACTGCATCTTCACATGATGGAAATAGGAAAGGCAAAAGGGCTTAGTTAGTTCTTTCCATTTTTTATTAATTCCATGAAAAATTAAATAATTAGGCCCTCATGACCAAATAATTAGGCCCTTATGCCCTAATTACCACCCCAAAGCCCCACCTTTTGATACCATCACCATGGGGTTTAAGTTCCAACATATGAATTTTGGAAAGACACATACATTCAGATAGAGCAGGCTCTCTTCCTGGCTTGCAGATGGCTGCCCTCTCACTGTGTAATCATACGGCAGAGAAAGAAAGAGCTCTGATTTATTTTCTTCTTCTTATGAGGAGACTACCTCATCTTGGAGCTCCTCTCTCATGACCTAATATAAACCTCAAAATCTCTTAAAACCTCCACCTTCAAATACCACCATATTTGAAATTAGAGCTTTAATACCTGAATTTTGAGAAGACAGAAACATTCTGTAACATTATGGAAGTATAAAAGCATTACAATAGCTACAATTTTGAAAAAGGAGACTAAAAGTTAAAAGAATCGCTACTCATCAGTATTACTATACTTATATAGCTATATTAATTAAGACTGTGTGGTGTTAATGAGGGAAAGATACAATACATCAATAAAAGAGAATGGAAATCCCCCAAAATAGACTCATACAAACATGCCTAACTGATTTTTGACACTGCGCAAAATAATTAGTGGTTGAAGAGTAGCTTTTCAACTGAAAATGCTATAGCATTAGATATCTATAGGCCAGAAAATAAACATTGGCAAAAACTTTATACCTTGCACAAAAAATTAATTTAATATGGTTCACAGACTTAAATGTAAGATAAAAAACTATAAAAAGGAAATAATAGATAATCTTTGGGTCAAAGTTAGGAAAGAAGTTGTTAAACTTGACATGAAACGTATAATTCACAAAATAAAAAAAATTGGTGAGCTGAGCCTCATCAAAACTTTCAAATTTTGCTCTGCAAAAGATACTCTAAGTAAGATGAAAAGACAAGGTGAAAATTGAGAGAAAATATTTACCAAATCTGACAAGAACTAATATATACAATATATAAAGAACTTCAAAACTCAATAGTGAAAAAACAGTCATTACCGTTAAAAATGGAAAAAAGATATAAACGCATATTACACTGAGAATACACAATTGGCAAATAAGCACATGAAAATATGTATAACATCCTTCACCATTAAAGGAATGTGAATTAAAACCAAACTGAAATACTGGTACAGAGAGAAGTCAGGGAGATACTAGGTAGAAGAGGGCGGTTCCCTGGCAAAGGTCCCATTCCCAAGTCTGGCAATCCAGGGCGCTAGATGGGAACAGGGATTCCTGTTTCTGTGCCAAATGTTGCCTTTTGGCCTGTCACGCCCTCCTATCCTATACCCATATAATCCCTAAACCCCAGGCTCCATGGGCAGATAAACAAGAGCAGAGGAACAGAAGGGTGGCAGAGCAGCATGGCAGAGAAGGAGCTTCTGAACATCAAGAGGAGTTCAGCTGGGGATGGTCAGAGGGAACAATGGCTGTGGGATGACAGAGCTCCAGGGGAAGATCATCTTAGTCCATCCCCTTTTCAGCTCCCCATTCATCCCAATGAGAGCCACCTCTATCTGGCAGTAAAATTCCCCGTGTTTACCATCCTTCAATTTGTCTGTGTGATCTGATTTTTCCTGGACGCCAGACAAGAACCCAGGTCCCAAGAGGGCACTAAAATGATTAACGCTGAAGCCATCTGCGGGTGGCAGAGTTAAAAGAGCACTGTAGCATGCCTACTGGGGCTCTGGGAACCTCAGACACCCCCGCTAGATGCTACCATGGTGCCTGAGCCCAAAAGCACTTGCCCTGTCTCCTGCACCTGTCCATCTGCATTCTCTTTCTCACATAAAGAGTTGGAGCCCACAGTGGCCAAACGGATGAGCCACACCCCATTGCACGTCTTGCGAGGGAGTCAGGGGATGCTCCCATTTCAGTACCGTTTGTTAATAAAAGATCAATGAAATCCGTGGAAGCAAAAGAAGAACTCTATTTTCCAAAGCAAACTTCAGATTGCAGACTGAGGACAAGAAGCCTTCAATGTAAAAGTGAAAGTGTACTCTGAGGAGGAGCAGGTTGAAGAGTTAGAGATCATAAAGAAGAGGGGGAGAGTTAGGGGAGTGATAGAGTCTTGATTAGAAGACCTTTAAACGCCAAACCACCAGTCTCTCTTAATTGGCTGCTTGCAGGTAGTCTGTTGGTGGTTAGTTGGGAAATTTCCAGCTGTAATTGTTTTTGACATTATTTTCTGGAACTGTTTCTGACTTGGTTGGAGAAAAATACGTTTTGCAACATTTGCCAAGGACACACAGAGTGTGGCTACTCCCCCACCTTGCCACAGCCCCTTGGTATTGCTCTCAACATTTGAACCACAGGAAGTTCATTACATCTGTCAACTAAGGCGTAATTTGACACACTACACAACTGTCAGAATGGCTTAAAAAAAAAAGAATAGTGAAACCATTAAATCTTGGAGAGGATAGGAAGAGAATAGATCATTCAAGCATTGCCAGTGGGAATATTAAATGGTACTGCACTCTGCAAAACAGTTTGACTCTTTTTAAAAACCTCAACATGAAACTACCGTAAGATCTACAAATTTAACTTTTGATATTATCACAGAAAAAGGGAAAGACATGGTCACATAAACACCTGTATATGAATGTTTATAACTCAAAACTGGAACCAACACAGATGTCCTTCAATGAGTTAATGACTAAAGAAAATGCACTACACTGATACCAGACGATATTACTCAGGAATTAAACAAACCATTGATGTAAAATAAAACTTGGATGAATCTCTAAGATTTAAACCAAGTAAAAAAGGCAATTCTAAATGGTTTCATATGTTAACACAAAATATCTGAGACAGATGTCAGTCAATTTAGAAAGTTTATTTTGCCAAGGTTAAGAATGTGCCTGTGACACGACACAGCCTCAGGAGGTCCTGATGGCATGTGTCCAGGATGGTCAGTGGTACAGTTTGCTATTATACATTTTAGGGAGACATGAGACATCAATCAATATGTGTAACATGTACATTGTTTCGGTCTAGAAAGGTGGGGACAACTCAAAGTTGGAGTTTCCAGGTTAAAAGTAGGTAAGAAAGTAAAGGTGGCATTCTTTTGAGTTATTGATCAGTCTTCCACTGAATACACAATTTAGTCTGGCTCCATGAATCTGCATTTTTACATAAACAATAGGCGGAGGAAGTAATCATATATGCATTTGTCTCAGGTGAGCCTCAGAGGGATGACTCTGAGTTCTGTCTGTCCTTTGTCCATAAGGAATTTCCTGTGGGCAAATTGTGAGGGAGGTATACAGCTTACCTTTGTAGCAATCTTGTTTAGGAATAAAATGGGAAGCAGGTTTGCCTTTCATAGTTGTCAGTTTGACTTTTCTCACTGCTTAGTGATTTTAGGGTCCCGAGATTTATTTTCCCTATACACATATGATATGATTTATACAATATTTTCAAAAAGACTAAATTTTTAAGACGAGACTATATTAGAGTGTTCAGCATTAGGGAAGGAGGAGGGAAAGGAGGAGTGTGTATCTCTGATTGAGCAACAGGAGGGATCCTTGTTTTAATGAAGCTTTATTCTAACTTGACTGTGGTGCTGGATACATTAACCTGCCCTCCTAATACAATTTTATAAAACACAGACACAAACACATACACACTCATTAATGAGTAAAATAAAACTTGGAAAGTGGCCATGATGTTGCTTAAGAACATACATTTTATAAAAACTCTGGCTTCACTCTTCTCAGATGCTTCTATGCTTCTTAAATGTAAGTAATCTTAGGAATCTTCTTTCATGAGTAAGAATGAACATAAGAGAAGTTTGTAGCTTTTAATTTCCATTGTATTTAACTTGTGCTATAGAAGTTGGTATTATCCATTGTGCCTGTTTTAACTATAGTGTATAAAGATACATCAATTACTGAATAAATAATGAATGGATTCTTGGTGAGTGAAATTATACCATATAAACAAAAAACTCTAATGTATACATTTTATGTTTCCTCCATTGATTATCCTGGTTATAAAATTTAGTATTACAAATGCTTGCATCTTTAAGATTTTTTTTACTTTTTGTTTTTGCATATTATCCATATTAGTTCTGAAATGTATTGCCACCGTCAAATAATAATTTAGCCAAATTTCTTATATTTTAAAAGAAATCAAATTATTATATTATTAACATCTTAGCACAATATGAATCATTCCTTTATATTTCCATGAACAAAGAGTGAATGGAACAAATAATGAACTCATTGTGTGAAAATAACAAAGACATTAATCACATGTATTCTACAGAATTCAAATATTTATTTTCATAATGCCAAAACAGAAGAGATGAATACATTATAATGATCAAAGCAGTTCGTTATGCTCTAATGATATCTATTATTGGAATAAAGGAAAACAGGAAAATTTATTTAACGTGTTTGAAATTATCATATCTTTTTTAAAAAGGGGGTCTTACCTTAATAGATTGCTTGATAAAACTAAGCAGGAACTAACAATAATATATAAATTAAAGGATGCTAAGTGTTAATTAATAGGTATTCAAACACCTGTGTGCTTCTGAAAAGAGTTACTCAGCCGGGCGCTGTGACTCACGCCTGTAATCCCAGCACTTTGGGAGGCTGACGCGGTTGGATCACAAGCTCAAGAGATCAAGACCAGCCTGGCCAACATGGTGAAACCCCATCTCTATTAAAAATACAAAAATTAGCTGGGTGTGGTGGCACGTGCCTGTAGTCCCAGCTACTTGGGAGGCTGAGGCAAGAGAATCGCTTGAACCTGGCAGGCAGAGGTTGCAGTGAGCCGAGATCGCGCCGCTGCACTCCAGCCTGGCGACAGAGAAAGATTCCGTCTCAAAAAAAAAAAAAAAAAAAAAAAGTTACTCAATCAAAAATTGGCAATAATTCAAACTGCATTTCTTGCAATTAGGTGTAACTTTAATTACTTACTTAGAAATCCCTAAGAAAAATTCAATCAAATGTGAAAAGAGTCCATTTGCCACTGCATTGAATTATTAGCTTCACACCTGAAAAAGGTTTTGTGTATTATACTCACTTAAATTCCTCTTAAAGAAATGTTAGGAAATTAAAAACAAGTCAATGTGATAATGCATGTCTACACCTAATTGTGGTAGCAGTAAAGTCTCTACTGATATCTCTTTGTCTTTATTGTTATAATATATTTATGTGTGATTCTAATCTTGCTAATAGATAGCATTACCACTCTTGGAGGGAAGCAATTATCCCATTCTCCTCCATTCAATTTGATAAAAACCCAGGAAACAAGTGGCTAATTAATATGCAGCAGATGTAAAAGTAGAGAGCAACACCAGGAGACAGTAACCACAAGTAACAGTGATGACTATTCAATCACCCTCAAGCCCCTTAAATTTCTATTATTATTATTATCATCATCATTATTATTATCTAAAAAGTAACTATTTGGAAACTTTTTTTTTCATTTAGGTTAGAAAAAGATTGCAATATTACAGTAAAATTTTTCTGTGGAAACAATTGAAATGATACTTACTAAATTTCATAGGAACTTTTTTTGTCTTACTCAACTCTTTCTTGACAAAATGCAGTACTAAACAAGGAATTTAGGCCAGTATTATTGCCAAGAAGGAATTCACACTGACATATTGTGACTAAATATGCAATTATGTAAATCATAAGCTGAAAGAAAATTTAATATTTTGGAAGTGACAAAAGGTCAACTAACCAACAGATTTATAATATGTCATTAGGGAAAAATAATGTGTAAAAATATAGCCATGGAAGTATACACAACAACATTCAATGTATTTAAAGCAAACACTCCATGTAAATATCTTTCTATGTATTAATATAAAATTGCTATGGAACTTATTATTTTGCAACTATTTTATAAATAAATGATTATAAAGTCAACTTGTAATATGTAATTAATTAGACATAGAAGACACATAATTAAATTGTTAACATACGAAAGGAACAAACCTACAGTTATAAACAAAAAGTGCGCATTTGGAATATTCTTTCCACAATGTTATTTTGTGGAACTTCAAAAATATGTTAAAGTATTAAAATAAGTTAGATAAAATTGGTGTTGTTACAAAATTTGGTCATTATTCATATTCCATAGTTCAGATGCTATGGATTAGGTAATTCTAAAATATTTTTATCTCTTTAAATATTACTACTAAATTAAATATTATAAAAATAATAACTAACAAATTTGGAGATACATATGTATGTATATATCTATATACACATATATACACACACACACACAAAGTGTCTAATTATGAATTTGGATATCTTGCCCAATTGTTTTTAAATTGAAAAGAGGAATTATTTACAAATGAAAGCATAAAATCATAGTATGCAATATTTATCTGAAAATGCAAAGTATCAGATTCAAATAGGGTAAATAAAAAATAAGATCTTGAGGTTTAAAATAGCCTCCAAATGAAAGCAAGTCACGCATGAATGCTTGACCTTATGCATTGGGTAGTTTGTAAAGTTAGTGTTAAGCTTTCATTAATATTTTTGTTATGATTTGTAAACTTAGTGAGTAAACAAGATTACTCCATCCTTAACTTTTTTCTTGACAGTACAGTCATGAACGCTTAAGATATAAAATATGTAGCTTTTAAGTTAATATGAGTCCACATTATAAAATAAACTAGAAAATACTTTTTTGTCATTTGAACACCTAGTTTTTTTAATATCCACTTAAAATTTATTACTTGTCTTATCTATTTTTATTTATAAGTTCTTGACTTCGCAAAAATATATTAAAGAAGAAAAATAAAATAATTATAATTATTTTAAATATTACATTTAAATACTAAATATTAATATATACATTTTTTATTTACTTTAAAAAGTGAATATTGTATAAGTAAATCTGTAATCTGTGTAATTAATTGAGCAGTAAAACTTTTAACAGAAAGGGGTCTCAAACCAGACCCCAAGAGAGGGTTTTTGGATCTCAAGCAAGAAAAAATTCGGGGCAAGTCCACAGAGTAAAGTGAAAGCAAATTTATTCAGAAAGTAACCTAATAAAAGAATGGCTACTCCAAAGGCAGAACAGCTACCAGGGCTGCTGGTTGCCCATTTTTATAGTTATTTCCTGATTATATGCTAAACAAAAGTTGGATGATAAATTTTCTTTTCTTTTCTTTTCTTTTTTTTATTGTGTGTGTGTGTGTGTGTGTGTGTGTGTGCGCGCGCGTGTGTGACAGAATCTTGCTCTGTCACCCAGGCTGGAGTGCAGTGGTGTGATCTCAGCTCACCACAACCTCTGCCTCCCTGGTTAAAGCGATTCTCCTGCCTCAGCCTCCAGAGTAGCTGGGCTTACAGGCATGTGCCACCATGCCTGGCTAATTTTTGTATTTTTAGTAGAGACAGAGTTTCACCATGTTGGCTAGGCTGGTCTCGAACTCCTGACCTCAGGTGATGCACCCTCTTCGGCCTCCCAGAGTGCTGGGATTGTAGGCATGAGCCACCGCACCCAGCCTATTCATGAATCTTCCAGGAAAAGGGTAGGCAATTATTAGAACTGTGGGTTCCTCCCCTTTTTAGACCATATAGCTTAACTTCCTGACCTTGCCATGGCATATATAAACTGTCATTGTGTTGGTGGGAGTGTCTCTTAGCATGAATTGATGGGTTTTAGCCAGCTTCTTTACTGCAGCCTGTTTCATCAGCAAGATCTTTATGACCTGTATCTTGTGCAGACCTCCTATTAATCCTATGAATTAGAATGCAGCCCAGTAGGTCTCAGCCTCATTTTACCCAGATCTTATTCAAGGTGGAGTTGCTCTAGTTCAAATGACTGTGACAAAACATCATACAATGTGGTTAGCTCATACCATATTCATATTATGAAATTATCCTTTTAACTTCTCAGACTCCATAATTGTGTTAAGTTCATGCCTCATAAAAAAGTATCTTTCAATACATCTATACCTTTTTTGTTCTGTTTTTCTATAGTGCTGTAATACAAAAAGTGAGGAGAAAACATATAGAATTTTGTATAACATCAAATATGTTCTTGTAATTCTAGAAAGTAAGAGACAATGGAGAAATGCTGCAAAGTGATATAATTTTTTACACATTATTGATTGAGAGTTAAAAGAGAGTAAAGATCTCCTTAATTAGAAAAAATAATGAAAAGTTTCCAAAATCTTTTAACCCCCATACACTCTTTCTCAGGAATTTACCAAAGTATATGTTTTTACGTAACTAAGAAACACATCAAAGAAGAGGCATTACAGGGAGTGTGAAACTAACCCTGAAATGAAGAAAAGACAATTCCTGATATAATGATGAAAGAAAGTGACAATATGACAGAATTGCAAAAATCCTTGAGAGCAGCAGTGGATTTGTACAGGAAGACATAGAAAAGAAGGGAAAGAAGGCAAAGAAGGAAGAGAGGAAGGGTAGAGAAAGATAAACAAACGTCTGTCTAACATATTTAATGTATTCAGAGGGGATTTGCACTGCTAAAAAAAAAAGTTTAGGTGAATTAATGATAGATACATTATAAACAAAGCATCTAGAAATGATGAATCATCCATTTTAGATAAAAAATAAAAATATTAATCACCCAGTTATCCTCATATGAGTTATATAATGATATAAAAAGTAACAATCTAAATAAAATTTAGGGTACTTTAGATTCTCCTGCCTGAGCCTCCCAAGTAGCTACAGGCGTGCACCACCACCCCTAGTTAATTTTTGTATTTTTAGTAGAGATGGGACTTCATCATGTTGGCCAGGCTGGTCTAGAACTACTGACCTCGTGATCTGCCCTCCTCAGCCTCCCAAAGTGCTGGGATTACGTGTATGAGCCACTGCCCCGGGCTAATTTAAGATACTTTTATAGAGAAATAGCCAGGGAATTGAGGAGAGATGCACACAACTTTTTTACAAATCAAACAAACTGTGTTGTGCAGTTTCTTTTTTCTTTTGTTTTATAGATTCCACTGTTTTCAAAGTTACTGAGGTCAGCACATTTTCCCACCCCTTTGCAGCAAGACTATTTTATAGACTTATAGTTTTGTTTTGTCACAGTCTCTTGGGGTGCATCAATTTTCTACTAAAGAGAATATATATATATATATGTGTATGTATATATATGTATATATAGATATGTGTATATATATACACAAGAAAACTTTAAAAATATTTACTTTTAAGTTTATATATGTGTGTGTGTCAACACACATAGGTGTGTGTGTATATATGTGATTATATTAAAGTTTAATATTTGTGCCATGAAGTTCTATGCTTTTGACAAATGCATAAAAATATATATCCACCAGCATAATATTGAATATTTCACAGCACCCTAAAAGATGCCCTATCTTTCATGTATGTATGTTCCCCCTACCTGCACCAAACCCTAACAAGCACTGATCTGTTCATCTTATGTGTAATATTACCTTTTCCAGGAAGTCAAAGAGTAGTCATACAGTCTGAATTTTTGTCTTGAATGGGCGTGAAATTTTGCTAAATGCTTTTATAAATCAATTCATAAGATCATATGACGTTTGATCTTTAGTCTACTGATACGGTAGGTTACACTGATTTGTTTCAAATGCTGAAATTACTAAGTTTTACATGAGTGGACTATCATTTAGTCATGGAATGTAAACTTTATATTTATTTTAAATATTTTTATGTCTATTTTAATAAAATGTATTGGTCTGTCATTTTTCTTCTCCTGATACCTATTTTTTTGTTTGCTTGTTTGTTTGTTTTGTTTTTTGTATCAGGGTCATTCTGGCTCCCTAGAATAAGTTAGAAAGATTGCTGAGTAGCGGTTGCCCTACTAATTATATACATCTATCTATCTATCTATCTATCTATCTATCTATCTATCTATCTATATTTAGCTTAAAGACTTAGCTTAAATATATATATTTAGTTAAATATTAGTTTAAATATTTAGTGTATATGCATATATATATTTATATATATACATACACATATAAACGAATTTATGTATAACTTCAAGTAAGAGTATGATGATTCTATAGTACAGATACTCCTGACTAGCATGGTGAAACCCCGTCTCTACTAAAAATACAAAAATTAGCCGGGCGTGATGGTGTGTGCCTGTAGTCCCAGTTGCTCAGGAGGGTGAGGCAGGAGAATGGCATGAACTCAGGAGGCAGAGCTCGCAGTGAGCCGAGATCATGCTACTGCACTCCAGCTTGGGTGACAGAGCGAGACTCTGTCTCAAAAAAAAAAAAAAAAAGCAGAACCTATAGTACAGGTACTCTATTTAAAAATAGTCCCGAATTCTTCCTTCTGTCTCTTGTAAAACTGTTACCTTTCATTTTATTTATTTAGATGCTATAATAACCAACTATATCTTCATTTACTTCATTTTACTGCTTTTAAATAATTACCTTTTAGATCAAATAATAAGGAAAATAAAAGATTATGTTTTATTTTCATTTATTCCTTGTAGACCCTCTTTCTCTCTTTTTGTAGAACTAATTTTCTGATATACTACTTGCCTTCTGCCTGAAAACTTTAACATTTCTTTGAGGGAGGATTGCCTGGTGATGCATTTATTGTTTCTGTTTGATTAAGTTTTCATATCCTCTTCTGTCTTAAAGGAAAATTTTGGTGGATACTGAATTATGAGGTTTTTTTCAACACTTTAAATTGTTTACTCCATTCTCTTCTAAATTGCATAGTTTTTGACAAGAAGTTGGCAATAATCCTTAGACTTGTTTCCAAGTGATAGCACTTCCTCCTGCTACCAGTTTCTTTTGAATTTTTCTCTGTCATTGGTTTTCTAAAGTTGGAAAACAATATGTAAAAGGTATGCTTGTGTGTGTGCATTTGTTATCTTACTTGGTGTTGTTTTAATTTCCTTAATCTCTGGTTTGATGTCTCTTATTAATTTTGAAGAGTTATTGGTCATTATTATTTCTGGTATTTCTTCTGCATTGTTCTTCTCTTCTTTTTGGTATTCCAACTATGCAGATGTTATGCTTTTACCTATTCTTAAACAGATCTCCAATATGCTATTCTTTCATTCATTTTTTTATCTGTTTCATTTCAGCTTAGGTAATGTCTATTAACCTATTTTCAAGCCCACTCATTCTTTCTTTGGCCATGCCCAACCTACTAGTGAATCCATAAGAAAACTTTACTGTTATTGTGAAATTTCTTTTTTATTCTTTCTTGCAGTTTTGATCATCCATTTGTTTGTGCATATTTTATAATTTTTCCCACAGACACATTGGCATATTAATCATGGTTATTTTAAATGCTCTGTCTCATCAGTTGAACATCTGTGTCATATCTAAGTCTGGATTTTGGTGCTTCCTTTTGTTTTTTAGGTATTTTTATGTCTGCTGATTTATTTTGCCTTTTGATAAGTCTCATAATTTTTTTGCTGTTGAAAGTTGGACTTCTTGTTCTGGGTATAAAAACTGAGTTAAGTAGGCCTTTGTTGTGAGTATTAATATTTCTATGGCTAGCAGTTGTGATATATTTATTTTTTAGTGTAGCTATAGGAGCCAGAGGCTATAAATTTCTCTAGTGTGTTTGCTTTTGTATCTTCTCCTTGGGCATCTGTAAGTGCTCCTTTTGAAATAAAGCTGTGCCCCACTTCCTTTTAGCTGTAATCCACTGCAGTTGTTCTGGAGCACTTTTGATGTGATAGCACAGCACTTCATACAAGTGGTGTATGAAGGCAAGTAGTTTATAATCTTCAAATCGTATCTAATTGTTTAAATTAGCCTGTATCAAAGGGCTTTGACCTTCAGTGTTTCTCCTGTAGTATAGCTTAATTTCCTCCCATACAGACTTACTTTGTCCCCTGACTGACGTGTTTTCAATTAATTTTTTAAACCTTATCATTGTTTACTGTGTCCCCTCAGCTACCCCTTAGAGGAGAAAAGAGACTAGAAAAGACAGGAGAGGGAGAAACTCCCTTTCTTCAGCTGAGACAAGACTCTAGTTAATTCCTTTTAAAATAGGAAAACAGGTCTATTAAAATAATATACTCTAGGTGTATTTCGTAATGATTATTTTCCCTCTTTACTGCCAGACTTACTACAGAGATCTTACCATCTCTGAGAATCTGATGGTTTTTCTCAAGGTAAAGCCTATGAAAGTGTAGGGGCCTCCTTATACTTTCACTGCTTACCCTCAGGAGTTACTCACTGTCATGCTAATTCCCACTTAGCTGCCAGTAATTCAACAAATTTACTGCTGAATTATTTCCACCAGTTTTATGGCTCCAGTTGATTATTCTCAAGGTCAACATATCTCATCTGTGTCTCTCTGAATATGACTATCTGATCAGATTTCAGAGTGGCAGTTTGTCCTCCAATCTTGGACCCTCTGATGGGTCCAAGAAAAGTCATTGATATTGTTTGTCCAGTTTTTTGTGTCATTGTATTTCAATCTTGACTTTTAAGCTATTTAAATGTCAGAGATGAAACCATAAGTTTCCTATATTGATATTTTTAAAATTTTAATATTTGTACGTAGAAAAATTATACAAGGGATTACTTTGATATTTTGTTAAATGTTGTTATGAAGTATAATAAACTTTATATTTTATTTTCTTTAAATGGTATAACTATTAGATAATACAATAAACTGGGAAAAAAACATTGAGGTCAATGTAATTGCCTCTACAATTTTGTTATCATTTTTTTTTTCAAAATTAATTGCCATGCAAATCTATAGTGGAAATATAAGAAAAAAACTCTCTGAATTTCATAGGATGCCTACATGAATGGAGAATACACTAAGAGTGTAGTTCTTTGTTCTTAAAAATGGATGGAATGTGCACAAAATGCCCATATTGGGCTGGGTACAGTGCCTCATCCCTGTAATCCCAGCACTTTGGGAGGCTGTGGCAGGTGGATCACCTGAGATCAGTAGTTTGAGACCAGCTTAGCCAACATGGTGAAACTCTATCTCTATTAAAAATACAAAATTAGCCAGGCATGGTGGTGAACACTTGTAATCCCAGATACTTGGGAGGCTGAGGCAGGAGAATCTCTTGAACCTGAGAGGTAGAGGTTGCAGTGAGCTGAGATCAGGCCATTGCACTCCAGCCTGAGTGACAAGTGCAAAACTCCATCTCAAAAAAAAAAAAATGCTCATATTAATTATAACTACACATAAACTACTGAAGAATACCAATATTTAAAATTATTTTATTTAACTTCACAAAATATGAAGACAATTTAAAGAGCAGGTTAATAAAGTGAATCTAAATAATGAATAATACTTATTCCCTAGACACTGAAAATACTGTATTACAACAGGAAATTCAGAATCATTTCTTTCTACTAAATAGTGATACTACCCAAAATTATAAATTGCCAAGAAAACTCATTATTCTCTTATTAAATTAATAATCAAGAGAAATGCAATTTAATCAAAGCATTGTTTTTATTTATGTAAACATTCATAATAGAACACATGATTTTAAAACATGACATTACCATTCAGGTCACTGACAAGTGTGTGGTTACCTAATTAAAAGGAAAGAAAACACACACAGACATATGTACATTAGGTTATATTTAGCTAACAATAGATTGAAACAAGCTAACAAAAATCTCTGGATTTCAACTAGAAGCAATCATGAAAAATGTCGCAGAGAGAACTGAAACTTCAGTTCTTCTCACTAGAAATATAGGTCTTTCAATCAATGGGCATGTTAAAAAACTCAGGACTTTGCTAAATTCAGATGAGAGCAACTAAATATATAAAACTGTTAAATTGTATATTTTGGACTTATTAAAAGTAAGTGTTTTGCTTACTTCAAAATTTATTCATTTTTGACATAAAGAAAAATGTGAACTCTTGATTTTTTAATGTTATCTCCTCAGTGGAAATATGAAAAGACATTGAACTCTAATATATTTTTATAATTCTTTCAAATTTAATCTATGAGGTACACAGCAAGTTAGTAACTTCTTTAATTTTTAAACTTAATAGAAGCTAATTTATTTATTTGAAGTTTAGACCCAATTGTTTGTTTGTAATGTAATACTTTATTTTAGAAGATTTCTCCAATTTGTCTTACAAATTCCAGAATTGTCACAAGATTATATCCCTACTAATCAAAAACTCTTCATTTATATATCTATAGTACCTAATACTACAGATGAGAAAAACAGGCAGTAAACTTTACCTCATAAGGACAACTTACTTTTAGAATTGTTTTGGAAAAGGAGAGACAATTTGTCTACTGGCCAAGTCTCATGGTACATAGGCCTGAGTATCTGTTACGAAAACAAAGATAAAAGAAACAAAATAGAACAAAATCAAAACCAAAAGAAATATTAAATGTTTATGTAACGAAATATGAAAGGCTACAAGATGCAAATATTTGTTTTGTCCTTATAAAATTTTATGAGTGGGAAAAAGATTAAAAGATGGAAGCCTAGATACAGCTGGGATGCACCTCTTCTAAAGAAAGAAACCAGAATATCAAGTAAGCATTCACAGTTTAAGCAGGTCTTTATTTTTGGAGAGAAAACACTAAAATGCAATAGGTGATGAGAGACGCTAGTGTTGAAGAAGGAGGTGGAATTGCCTGTTCTGTGCTGCTGGGTGCCAGAACTGGCCCCCAGACACAGACAGGATCCAAGAAAGGGGTGAGTGAAGGAATCTCAGGGCATCACATTCCTGCCAAGGACCTCTGAGATCCAAGTTACAAGAGTTCCCACAACCCCTAAAGATGTGTGGACTGTAGGAGAAGCTGCATAGATAACATGCAGAGGAACTACTTAAGTCCACATAAAGCTGGAAAAGTTTCAGGGTGCTGTGCAGCTGCAGCAAAATGTAACACTTGTTGTCCATTACCCAACAGTCTGTGTTCTGCCCCGAGTGGCTGCAGCTGTTTCTGTCTGCCAGGCTGGGAGAAAGCAGGGCTTGTATATACTCATTTGCCCACAACAGACCCCAATTCTATTGGCATGGAACCAAAGTGCAACTAAATCAATCACCACAAAACCAGCCTTACAAGAAATGCTCAAAGGAGTTCTAAATATGGAAACTAAAAGATAATACTTGCTGTGTTAGTCAATTTTGGATTGCCATGAAGAACACATGAGACTAGGTAATTTATAAAGAAAATAGGTGTATTTGGATAATAGTTCTTCAGACTACACAAAGCATAGGACCAGCATCTGCTTCTGGTGAGTGTCTCGGGAAACTTACATTCATGGCAAGAAGGGGAAAGGGAGCTAGAGTTTCACATGGTGAGAGGGAGAGTAAGAGAAAGAGGAGAAGGTGCCAAGCCCCTTAAAACAACGAGGTATCATGCAAGCTACCAGAGCAATAACTTACTCATAACCATGGAAATGGCAATGATAAGGTTTGGCTCTGTCCCCATCCAAATCTCATCTTGAATTATAGCTCCTATAATTCTCATGTGTTGTGAGAGAGACCTGGTGGGAGATAATTGAATCATGGAGGCAGTTCCCCCATACTGTTCTTGTAGTAGTAAATAAGTCTCATGAGATCTGAGGTTTAATAAGGGGAAATCTCTTTCACATGGCTCTCATTTTTTCTTGACGGCCATCATGTAAGATGTGCCTTTCACCTTATGCCATGATTGTGAGGCCTCCCCAGCCACATGGAACTGTGAATCCATTAAACCTCTTTTTTTTTTTTACTTTTTTTTTTTTTTTTTTTAAATTATTTATGTATTACCCAGTCTCGGGTATGTCTTTATCAGCAGTGTGAAAACAGACTAATGCAGTAATTTGGTACTAGGTAGTGGAGTGCTGCTGTAAAGATAATGGAAAATATGGCAGTGACTTTGGGACTGGCTAACAAGCAGATGTTGGAACGGTTTGGAGGGCTCAGCAGAAGATAGAAAAATATGGAAACATTTGGAACTTTCTCGAGACTTGAATGGTTTTGAACAAAGTACTGATAATGATATATACAACGAAATAGAGGATAAGATGGTCTCAGACAGAGATGAGGAACTTATTGGTAACTGGATTAAAGGTGACTCTTGCTATGTTTTAGCAAAGAGGCTGGCAGCATTTTGCCACTTCCCTAGAGATTTGTGGAACATTGAGCTTGAGGGAGATGATTTAGGATATCTGGAGGAAGAAATTTCTCAGCAGCAGCACATTCAAGAGGTAACTTGTGTGCTGTTAAGAGCATTTAGTTTTAAAAGGAAAACGGAGCATAAAAGCTTGGAAAATTTGCACCCTGATGATGCGACAGAAAAGAATATCCTATTTTCTGAGGAGAAATTCAAGCCAGCTACAGAAATTTGCATAAGTAATAAGGAGCCAAATGTTAATCACTAATGCAAAAGGGAAAATATCTCCAGGGAATATCAGAGACTTTTGTGGCAGCCCTTCCCATCACAGGCCTGGAGGCCTAGGAGAAAAATATTGTTCCGTGGACTGGGCCCAGGGCACCCCTGCTGTGTGCAGCCTAGAGACATGGTGCCCTGCATCCCAGCTGCCTTAGCCATGGCTAAAAGTGGCCAAGGTACAGCTCAGGTCATGGCTTTAGAGGATGCACACCCCAAACCTTGGCAGCTTCTACATGGTGTTAAGCCTGTGGGTATACTGAAGTCAAAAACTGAGGTTTGGGAACTTCTGCCTGGATTTCAAGAAAATGTATGGAAATGCCTGGATGTCCAGGCAGAAGTTTGATGCAGTGGTGGGGTCTTCAGGAAGAATCCCTGCTAGGGCAGTGCTGAAGGGAAATGCGGGGCGGAAGCCCTCACACAGAGTCCCCACTGGGGCACATGATAGTGGAGCTGTGAGAAGACAGACATCATCCTCCAGATCCCAGATGGTAGATCCACCAGCAACTTTCATGTGCACCTGGAAAAGTTGCAGACACTCAAAACCACAGGGGCGGAGCTGCCCAAGACCATGGGAACCCACCTCTTGTATCAGTGTGGCCTGGATATGAGACAAGGAGTCAAGAGAGATTTTGTTGCAACTTTAAGATTTGACTACCCTGCTAGATTTTAAACCTTCATGGGGCCTTTAGCCCTTTTATTTTGGCCCATTTCTCCCATTTGGATTAGTGTATTTATCCAATGCCTGTACCTGCATTGTATCTAGAAAGTAACTAACTTGCTTTTGATTTTACAGGCTCACAGGTGGAAGGGACCTACGTTGTCTTGAATGAGACTTTGGGCTGTGGACTTTTTAGTTAATGCTGAAATGAGTTAAGACTTTTGGGGACTGTTAGAAAGGCATGATTAGTTTTGATATGTGAGGACATGAAAATTGGGAGGGGCCAAGTGTGGAATGATATGGCTTGGCTGTGTCTCCACCCAAATCTCATCTTGAATTGTAGTTCCTATAATTCCCATGTGCTATGATAGAGACCTGGTGGGAGATAATTGAATCATGGGGCAGTTCCTACATACTTTTCTCATGGTAGTAAATAAGTCTCACAAGATATCTTAAGATCAAGAGATACTTGGCTCTCATTTTCTCTCTTGTCTGCCATCATGTAAGATGTGCTTTTCATTTTCTTCCATGATTGTGAAGCCTCCCCAGTCAAGCAGAGCTATGAGTCTGTTAATCCCATTTTTCTGTATGAGTTGTCCAGTCTTGGGTATGTCTTTATCAGCAGCATGAAAATGAACTAATACGGGCAACAAGCCATTCATAAATAATTTACCCCTGTGACCCAGCTACTTTCCATTAGGCCCACTCTAAACATCAGAGGTCACATTTTAATAGATATTTAGAGGGAATACACATCCAAATCATACCACTTGCCATAATAAAAACACACATAAGTAGAAAGCTCACAGACCCCTAAAACAATTACACAATTGAGACTGCAAGACAACAAGCTACCAAATTATGATAGCAACAAAACCTGACATATCAATACAAATCTAGAATGTAAAAGGCTCTTTGTGAAAGATATGACCATCAAGTTGAATTAAAAAATTAGACCCAAACATCTGCTTCCTACCAGAGCCCTGCCTAATCACTAAAGACGCTTACAAAAGGAACAGGAAAAGAAACATCACACAAAGCAAAAGCAAGCAGAAGTAGCCATTCTTATACAAGATGAAAAAAACTTTAAGTCAACCATATTTTAAAAAGATGAAGAATGGCAATGTGTGATAAAGAATCAATATAAAAAGAAGATTTAACTATCCTAAATATATAAACACCCAAGAACAGAGCAGCCAGATTATAAAAAATATTATTAGACCTAAGAATATAGATTGATAGTATTACAATAATAGTGGGGGACTTCAACACACTACTGACAACACTAGACAGGTAATCAAGGCAGAAAGTCGACAAAGAAACTCTGGACTTAAACTAGACTCTAGGCTGAATAGAGTTAATAGGAATTTCCAGACTATTTTGCCCAACAGCCTCAGAATATACATTTTCCTCATTGGTTCATGGAACATTATTCAAAATTGACCATGTACTTAGCTATAAAGCAAGTCTCAACAAAGTTGTAAAAAATTTAAATCATATCAAGAAACTTGTCAGAACACAGTAGAATAAACTTAGACTATCGACACAAAGAAGAACTCTTTTTTTTTTTCTTTGTTTGAGAAGGAGTCTCCCTCTGTCTCCCAGACTGGAGTGCAGTGACGTGATCTCGGCTCACTGCAAGCTCCGCCTCCCAAGTTCATGCCATTCTCCTGCCTCAGCCTCCTGAGTAACTGGGACTGCAGGTGCCCACCACTATGCCTGACTAATTGTTTGTATTTTCAGTAGAGATGGGGTTTCACCTGTTAGCCAGGATGGTCTCAATCTACTTACCTTGTGATGCGCCTCTGTCGGCCTCCCAAAGTGCTGGGATTACAGGCATGAGCCACCGCACTTGGCCACAAAGAGGAACTCTTAAAGATACACAATTACATGGAGACTAAACAACTTGCCTCTGAATGACTATCGTACAATGAAATTAAAGCAGAAATCCAAAAATTTTTGGAAATGGATGAAAATAGAGATACAACATACGAAAACAACTGGGATAGAACAAAAGCAATGCTAAGAGGAAAGTTTACAGTATTAAATGCCTAAAACAAAATAATTGAAAGATCTTGGATTAACAAACTAATATCACACCTCAGGAAAATAGAAAAGCAAGAACCAATGAAATCTAAAGCTAGCTGAAGAAATAAAATAACAAAGATCATAACAGAGGAAAGCTAAATAAGATGGAGACCAAACAGTCAAACAAGAAATCATACAAAAAATCAACAAAACAAAAATCACTTGGTTCTTTCAAAGCGTAATCAGAATCTATAGATGGCTACCTAGTTTAATGAAGAAAAAGGAGAAGACTGAAATAAGCATACTCAGAAATGATAAAGGTAACATCAAAACTGATACAACAGAATTATCAAAGGTAATTAGAGATTATTATAAACAGATCTCTATGTGCACAAACAAGAAAACCTAAAGGAAATGAATGAATTTTAAAGACTGAACCAAGAAGAGATAGAAACCCTGAACAGACCATGAAATAAAATCAGAAATAAAAAACTTACCAAGAAACAAATGCTCAGTACTAGATGAACTCATAGTCAAATTTACCATTATACACAAAGAAGAGATAATACTAATCTTAATAAAACCATTCCAAAAAATTTGGGAGCAATCCTCCTAAACTCCTGCTAACTAATTCTATGAAACCAGTGTCACCTGACACTGAAATCGAGCAAGAACATAACAACAAAAAATTCCAGGCCAATGTTCCTGATGAAAATAGACTTTAAAAAATCTTCAACAAAATACTAGTAAACCATACCCAACAGCGTATCATAAAGTCAATTTGGTAGAGATGGGGAAAGATGGCTAAATAGAAGCCTCCACCAATCATCCATACTGTAGCAAAAGCAAATTTGACAGCTATCTACACAGAAAAGCACCATCATAAGAACCAAAAAGCAGCCTAGGTACCAGCTCAGCTACAGTAGGGAAGAGCAAACTGAGGGATCTTAGGGTATCTGATTCCTGACTTTGGATCTTGGCCAGCATCTCTCGACTTATCCTTTGCTAGAGGGAAGCCCATGTTTTGAAGGGTGAGTCCCAGGCCTGGGAGCAATTATGATAAGCTGACTGAGGAGCCTTTGGGCTTTATGTGAACATTGCTCATATCCTGGAAGTACACTCTGCAGGCCTGTGGTGGTGATGGGCATAAGGAGACACTCCTCTGCCTGAAAAAAAGTGGAGTGAAGAATTAGGGAGACTTTGTTTTGTGATTTTGGTACCAGCTGTGTCGCAGTAGAATAATGTACCAAGTGGATTTCGAAGATTTCAGACTCTAGGCCCTGGCTCCCAGAAAACATCACCGGACCTCCATGGGGCCAAGAGGAACTCACTACTTTGAAGAGAAGGAAAAAACAGTAGCTAACTTTGCCACCTGATGATTGTAGAGCCCTAGGGTCTTGAGCGAATACAGATGGTAGCCAGGTAGTGGTTATAGTTGACCTTCCACTAGACTCAATGCTGTGCTGGTTTCAGGTCTAAACTGGTGAAGTCCCAATGGCAGTGGCCACAATGGTCCTCTGGCACCTGTTGCCACAGGTCCAGACAGCTCAGAACAGACAGACACTCTATTTGTTTGGGAAAAAGCATGGAAAGAGAATGTGAATCTCTTCCTGGTAATCAAGAGAATTCTTCTGGATTAGATCTTATCCATGACCAACAAGTTAGCACCTCGACAAGTCTGCCAGATCTACAGCACTACTGAGCTTGGGGTACTCCTTAGTGCAGATGTGGCTTCAGTAACCAAAAATAAGGATTTCAACACCCAAGTCGCCTTGACTCTCTGGAAAGCCTTCCCAAGAAGAATGCTACAAACAAGTCCAGATGGGAAATACTACAATAAATATCGAATTTGTCAAAGCTCAGACACTGAAGAATATCCACAAGCATCAAGACCATCCAAGAAAGCACGACCTTATGAAACAAACAAAGCACCAGGGCCAATTCTAGAGAATCATATCTATGTAACCTCTCAGACCGAAATTCATAATAGCTATTTTGAGGAAACTCAAAGAAATTCAAGATAGCATAGAGAAGAAATTCAAATTCTAGATAAATTTCTAGAAGAAGGTGAAATAATTAAAAATATTTAAGCAGAAATTGTAGAGTCGAAAAATGCAATTGACACACTTCATTGGAGTCTCTTAATAGTAAAATTGTTCAAGAAGAAGAAAGAATTAGCGAATTTAAAGACAGATTATTTGAAAATACAGAGGAAACAAAAGAAACAAGAATACAAAAGAATGAAGGATTCCTACAAGATCTAGAAAATAGACAGCATTGTAACAAGATGACAAATAGAAGGCTCCATTGATTGTTCACCTAACAAGGACGCAAATTTAACAACTATCTATACATAAAAACACTTTAATAAGAAAAAAGTAGTTAGGTGAACACTCATAGTACCTAGTTTTAACTTTAAATCACTGAAAGAGGCATTGATAAAGGTAGAAAAGACATTCTCTAATATCCAATGTCACCTCTCCTCCATCCCCCAGCAGTGGCTATGTGGTACAGAGAGAGAGAATCTGTGCACTTGAGAGAGGTAGAGGGCAGCAATTGTAAAACATTGTACTGAACTCAGTGCTACTCTGTTACAGCAGAAGGCAAAATCAGGCTAAACTCAGCTAACACCCACACATGGAGGGAGTATTTAAACCAGTCCTAGTCAGAGGTGAATTGTCCATCTCAGTGTTTGGAAATTGAGCTCTGACAAGCCTCACAACCATGGGATAAACTGCTCTGGGCCCCTAAATAAGTGAGAAAGGCAGTTAAGGCCACAAGGACTGCAACTCCTTGTCAAATCCTAGTGCAGAACTGGGCACCAAGCCAGTGAACTTGGAGGGACTGCAATATACTGAGATACCAGCCAAGGTGGCTAAGGGAGTGCTTGTGCCACATCTTTCCTAATTTTAGGCTGCAAAGCTCATTCTCCAAAAGGGACCCATTCCTTCCCCTTGAGGAAAGAAGAGGAAAGAGTAAAGATGCTTTTATCTTATATCTTGAATACTGGCTCAGCCACAGTATGTTTGATATGGCATCAATCAGTCCTGAGTCCCCCTTTCAATACCCAAGCTCCTAGACTATATTTCTAGACACATCCATGTCAAGAGAAGAACATGCTATTTTTTCTTTTTTTCTTTTTTTCTTTTTTTTGAAGAAAAGGACAGGACCCATCACAAGTTGACTAGAGAACCCTTGGACCCTTAATAAATGTTACCAGTATACTGTGGGTCTTGAATGGGACTCTAGAGTTGTTGACTTTAGGCAAGACTCGGCACATTCTCAGCTGTAGTGGCTATGGGGAGAGACTCCTGCTTGGAAAAAAAAAAAAAAAAACCAGAGGAAAAAGTAAAGGGGACTTTATCTGAAACAAAGAGATGTTGATGAACCATGAGAAATTATCTGAGGGTACAAAGCTCAGTGGTAAAAATAAATACGCAGAAAAGCACAAGAAAAAAAAATGTAATTTTGTGGAAACTATTCATATCTTAAGTAGAAACAATAAATAATGAGCCAATCAAAAATATTAACTACAACTTTTCAAGACATAGGGCAATAAAATATAAATAAAAACAACATAAAGTCAAAAAACGGGGAGATGAGGTTAAAGTACAGAGTTTTTATTCTTTTTTGTTTGTTTGTTTATAAAATTAGTGTTGTTATTATTTTAAAATAATAGGCTGTATTATTTGAAAGCTTCATGGTGACCTCAAATCTAAAAACATACAATAGATACACAAAAAATAAGAAGCAAGAAATTTAAACATACTACCAAAGAAAGCCACCTTTACTAAAAGGAAGACAGGAAGCAAGTAAAGAAGAAAGAGAACACCACAACACAACCAGAAAACAAATAACAAAATGGTAGAAATAAGTTCTTATTTATCAGTGATAGCATTGAATGTAAACATACTAAACTGTACAATCAAAATACCTAGAGTTTCTAAACGTATTAAAAAACAGCACTCTGTTACTGACAAGAAATATACTTTACCTAGAAACACACACTTAGACTGAAAGAAAAGACAGAAACATATATTCCACATAAATGAAAACCAAGAGAAGGAGTAGCTATACTTGTATCAGGTAAAACAGACTTTAAGACAAAAAAAAAAAAAAAAAAAGACAAATAAGTTAATTATATAATGATATAAGGTCAACTCAGCAAGAGAATAAAGAGAATATGAGAGTTTACAATACATATGTACCCAAAAGTGGAACACTTAGATTTAAAAAGCAAGTATTATTATTGATAAGGAGAGAGACAGACCACAATACAATAATAACCAGAGACTAAAACACCTAATTTATAGCATTAGACAGATGATCCAAACAGAAAATCAGCAAAGAAACAGCAAACTTAATCAGCAACGTAGACCATAGGCACCAAATAGATATTTAGAGAGCATTTCATCCAATGGCTTCAGAATACACATTCTTCACATCAGCACATGGATCCTTCTCAAGAATAGACCACATATTTTGCTACAAAACAAACCTTAGAACACTAAAAAAAAAAAAAAAAAAAAAAAAAAAGGAATATACATCCAGCATTGTTTCTGACTAAAATGGAATAAAACTAGAAATCAATAACAAAAGAAATTTTGGGAACCATAAACAAATGGTAATTAAACAATATGTTGCTGAATGACCAGTGGGTAAATGAAGAAATTAAGAAGGAAATTAAAATATTTCTTGAAACAAATGGTGATGCAAACACAATGTATCAAAACCTATGGGATTCAGCAAAAGGATTAAGAGGTAAGCTTATAGCTATAGATGCCTACATCGAAAGAGAAGAAAAACTTTAAATAACAACCTACCAAATGCATCTTAAAGAACTGGAAAAGGAATAGCAAACCAAACCAAAAATCAGTAGTAAAAATAAAATAATAAACATCCAAGTGCAAATAAATGAAATTGAAAGCAAGAAAATTATAAAAAATACCAACAAAATGAAAAGTTGAAAAGTTGTTTTTATTTTTTTTTATTTTTTTTTTTTTTTGAGACTGAGTCTGGCTCTGTCGCCCAGGCTGGAGTGCGGTGGCCGGATCTCAGCTCACTGCAAGCTCCGCCTCCCGGGTTCACGCCATTCTCCTGCCTCAGCCTCCCGAGTAGCTGGGACCACAGGCGCCCGCCACTTCGCCCGGCTAGTTTTTTGTATTTTTTAGTAGAGACGGGGTTTCACCGTGTTAGCCAGGATGGTCTCGATCTCCTGACCTCGTGATCCGCCCGTCTCGGCCTCCCAAAGTGCTGGGATTACAGGCTTGAGCCACCGCGCCCGGCCGAAAAGTTGTTTTTAAAACATAAACAAAACACAAACCTTTAACCAAACTAATAAATAAAATGAGAAGAAAGATCCAAATAAATTAAATCTGAGATGAAAAAAGAAACAATACATTCGTTATCATAGAAATTAAAACGACCATTAGAGGCTACTATGAGCAGCCATATATCAATAAATAGGGAAACCAAACATTTAAAGAACTAATAATAGTCCTACTCAAATGATTCCAAAAAAGGCTACAGGCATACTTCCAAACTAATTATTTGAAGCCAGTATTGTCCTGATGCCAAAATGAAAGACATATTTAAAAAAATAAAAATGACTCTGGTGTGGTGGCTTACGCCTGTAATCTCAACACTTTGGGAGGCTGAGGCGGGTGGATCACGAAGTCAAGAGATTTAGACCACCCTGGCCAACATGGTGAAACACCATCTCTACTAAAAATACAAAAATTAGCCCGGCATAGTGGTGCTCACTTGTAGTCCCAGGTACTCGGGAGGCTGAGGCAGGAGAATCACTTGAACCTGGGAGGTGGAGGTTGCAGTGAGCAGAGATTGCACCACTGAACTCCAGCCTTGCAACAGAGTGAGACTCCCTCCCCACTCCACCCTCCAAAAAAAAAAAAAGAAAGAAAATGACAGGCTAATATATCTGATAAACATTGACACAATAATCCTCAACAAATTATTAGCAAATCAAATTCAACAATACATTTAAAAGATTATTCATCATGACCAAGAGGGATTTATCTCAGGGTTGCAAAAATGGTTCATATATTCAAATTCATCAATGTAATACATCATGTGAGCAAAATGGGAGAAAAAAATACAATAATTCAAATTCATGCTAAAAAAGCATTTTATAAAATTTAACATCTCTTTAAAATAAAATCACTCAAAGAACCAGGACTAGAAAAAATAGACCTCAACATTACAGAAGGTACATATGACGTATCATCAGCTAATATCCTAATGAATGAACAAAAACTGGATGCTATTTATTTAAAATATAAGAATACCCATTTTTATCATTGTTGTTTAATATAGTATTGGAAATCCTAACTAGTACAATCGGACAAGAGAGAGAAATAAACACATCCAAATTAGAAAGGAAGAAATCAAATTTTCCTTGTTCGCAGATATCATAATCTTATATTGATGAAAACCTAAAGAACAGCAAGCACAAAACTATTAGAACTGATAAACAAATTGAGTAAACTTACAGCATACAAAATCAATATACAAAATTTGGTAGCATTTCTATATGCCAAGAGTGAACACACTTTGGGAGACCGAGGTGGGCAAATCACCTGTGGTCAGGGGTTAGAGACTAGCCTGGCAACAGGGCGAAACCCCATCTCTACTGAAGATACATAATTATCTGAGCATGGTGGTGGGCGCCTGTAATACCAGCTACTTGGCAGACTGAGGCAGGAGAATCACTTGAACCTGGGAGGCAAAGATTGCAGTGAGCCGAGATCGCGTCACTGCACTCCAGCCTGGGCGACAGAGCAAGACTTTGTCTCAACAACAAGAAGAACAACACCACCAACAACTAAAGGAGTGAACAACCTGAGGGAAAAAAAAAAAAAAAAAAAAAAAAAAACAAGAAAGTAATTGCACTTACAATAGCTACAAGTAAAATTAAGTACCTAGGAACTAATGTAAAAAAGTAAAATATATTTGTAAGGAAAACTATATAACACTGATGAAAGAAATTCAAAAGGACACACAACAAAATAGAAGAATATTCCATGTTCATGAATTGGAATAATCAACTTTGTTAAAATGTCCATACTAACCCCAGACAATCTACATATTCAATGCAATCCCTATTAAAATACCAATGATACTCTACACGTAAATAGAAAAAAAGATTCTACAGTTTATATGGGACCATAAAAGAGCCAGAATAGTCAAAGATAAAAGAGCAAAATTGGAGAAATCATCTTATCTGACTTCAAATTATACTATGGAGCTATAGTAACCAAAGCAGCATAATATTGGCATAAATACAGATACGTGGACCAATGGAAGAGAATAGAGAACTCAGAAAAAAAAAAAAAAAAAAAAAGCACCTGTACATCTACAGTGGACCTTTTTTGGACAAAGTTGCCAAAAGCGTACATAGAGGAAAAGATACTCTCTTTAATAAATACTGCTGGGAAAACTTGATATTCATATGCAGTAGAATGAAACTATACTCCTATCTCTCACCATATACAAAAATCTAATCAAAGTGGATTAAAGATTTAAATGTACGACTCCAAACTATGACTCTCCTAAAAGAAAATATTGGAAAAGCTGTCCAGTATATTTGCCTAGGCAAAGGTTTATTGAGTTACACCCCAGAAGCACAGGCAACCAAAGCAAAAATGGACAAGTAGGATTAAAGTAAGTTAAAAAGCTTCTGAACAGCAAAGGGAGCAATCAACGAAGTGATGAGACAATCTACAGACCAGAAGAAAATATTTTACAAACTAACCATCTGACAAGAAATTAATAAATATATAAGGAGCTCAAACGACTCTATAGGAAAAATCAATTAATTGATTAAAACATGGGCAAAAGATCTGAATAAACATTTCTCAAAAGAAGACATACAAATGGCAAGCAGATCTATAAAAAGCTGCTCAACATCACTGATCATCAGAGAAATGCAAATCAAAACTACAGAAACCTGTCACCTCACCCAGTTAAAATGGCTTTTACCCAAAAAACAGGCAATAACAAATGCTGGCAAGGATGTGGAGAAAAGGAAATTCCTGTACACTATTGGTGGAAATGCCGAATAGGACAATTGCTATTGAAAACAGTTTGAAGGTTTCTCAAAAACTAAAAATAGAGCTTTGTATAATCCAGCAATCCCACTGCTAAGAGTATACTCAAAAGAATTGAAATTAGAATGCAAAAAAAACTTCTATGTTTATTGTGGTACTATTCACAGTAGCCAAAAATTGGAAGCAAATTAAGTGTGCATCAACAGATGAATGGATAGATAAAATATAGTACATATACACAATGAAATACTATTCAGTCACAAAAAAGATAAGATCTTGTCATTTGAAACAGTATGAATCAAGCGAAGGTTATTATGTTAAGTGAAATAAGCCAAGCACAGAAAGACAAACTTTGAGAAGTCTCACTAATTTGTGGCAGCTAAAAAAGCAACTGAACTCATGGAGATAGACAGCACAATGATGATTACCAGAGAATAATGGTAGTGGGAGGGCAGGGGAAAGTGGGGATGGTCAATGACTATGAACATTTAGTCAGAAAAAATGAATAAGGTCTAGTATTCAATAACACAGCAGGGCATCTGTAGTCAATAACAATTTAATTGTACAGTTTCAAATAACTAAAGATGTGTAATTAGATTGTTTGTAACACAAAGGCTAAATGCTTGAGGTGATGGATATACCTCATTTACTCTGAAGTAATCCTTTTTTCTTCTTCTTCTTTAAGACATAATCTTGCTCTGTCACCCAGGCTGGAGTGCTGTGGCGCAATCTCAGCTCACTGCAACTTCTACCTCCTGGATTGAAGCAATTCTCCTGCCTCAACCTCCTGAGTAGCTGGGATTACAGGCGTGTGCCACCATGCCCGGCTAATTTTTATATTTTTAGTAGAGACGGGGTTTCACCATGTTGGTCAGGCTGGTCTCAAACTCCTGATCTCGTGATCCACTTGCCTCAGCCTCCCAAAGTTCTGGGATCACAGGCGTGAGCCACTGCACTCAGCCACTCTGAAGTAATTCTTACGCATTGTTTACCTGTATCAAAATAGCTCATAAACCCTATAAACATGTATACCTACTATATGTGTGCCTGTACCCACAAAAAAAATTAATAATAAACTTTTTAAAAGCACAAATTAAAAAAAAAAAAAAAGAAACACATGTATACAAAAGAACGAACTCATAGGGGGTCTATTATTCTAATTCATCAAACTGATTCTGATTTCATTTCTATTTTTTTTATTATCCATATTTTCTCTGAAGATACTGTGCTGACGGGCCAGTGTGAAGAACCCATGCTTCTAACTGGTACTTCTCATTACAAATAAATGCTTTGTAACAATTACAAGATCAGAGTTGCATACTGAAGGGAAAAAAAAAACCAAAAAAACCAAACAAAAAAAACACCTTTCTTTCCTTTTCCCCCTTGCAAGTCTCTGGAATTAAGCAATGCTAGTGTGAATTTTAAGCTGTTGTTTGGTCTGGATTTTCTCTAAATTTTATTTATGCTCTTTAAAGTAGCTACTATGTGAAGTATTTCTTCTCAATGTGGAAGTCAAGAACCCAGGGTGCCTATCCCAAAAAGTGCATTTTAAGTTTTTGCTCTACTTAATAGAGATGGTAGGGGAGCAGTTACTCTTGAGGAGAAGATTTGAGTAAATGTAAAATGTTACATGGCATCAGAAGCAGATATATTTATAAAATATTAGTGTATTTTTAAAAATAGATATCAAATCTGAGAACAGAAACGAATTTTCTCACTCCTTAATGTTCAAAAAGTATATTTTTTTGATAAGACTAATATATAATTCCAATATAATAAGATGCACTGCACTTGAAAATAACATTCACACAACTCAGAGTAAAATATTGGTTAAGACAAGGTAATGCATTACTTCATTACTATTTAAACACTGTGATTTTAATCACAGTAAGCATGTCACCTTGCTCATGCCCAGTCATTTCCTAATAGTTAACAACTTTTGCAGGAAAAGTTTCTAGAGTTGCTGTGACAACACTATATTCTTTTAAATAAAGATTTGTGTATAGTCTTCTTGTGAATAGTCTTAGTGTAAAAGACTGTAGTGTTGTCACAGCAATCCCCTCTCCACTGATTCATCCCTTGGGGTGGGCTGTCTGTATGCACAGTGGCCTGCTAAAACTTGGCAGGGAGCGTGTGCAGTGTCTTTACTGGAGTTCTAAGCATGACGACTTGAAGTGTTCTTCCCATACTAGTTTTCATTCCTAGAGGAAGGTAATACACCAGTTAAACTCTGCCACTTTGCCTCTGAATGTGCATGCTTGAGTTCACTCACCCTAAGGTCAGAAAGCTGCTAATCACCAGTTTCAGGTGCTTTCTATCTATTGAGAGACAACTACTTTCCCTTGTTCTGGCTGTGACCAATTATTATTGCCTGCCCATCAACTGCTGGTCACCTGACATTCCTGTTGCGTGTGTGTGTTGGGGGGAACCCACTTCTGCCATGTCGTGCCTGACTAGCTACATACTGTTACAGTAGCTCTGTTCTTCATAGTTCCGTTTTCATGTCTTTTGTCTTTAGGTACTCTAAAGCTAATGAATCTCTTCCAATGAGTCTGCTTTAATTGGATACTTGAGTCTGAATCATGAAGAAAACCTATAGCTATGTTAATCTTATTTGACAATGTAGTTATTCCTCTAAAACTGTACATAGTACTATTAATTTCTTTATTGTAAATTATTCTTATGTGTTTATATAAAACATAATATTTAAGATGAAACATTTTAAAATTCAAGTTTCAGCACTTTTTCTTACAGACATTTGGCAGAACATTTCACTAACAGTGAAATGATTGTATAGTATGTAATATATAATTCATTTGATGCAGATGCTGAATATCCGCTGGATCCAATGTGGATATGCAGTAAAGATATTTTTGTTTTTATCTTTACTCGAATGAGTCTAGTTTGAAACAAATTATGTTTACTGTTAGTAACTGATATGGTTTGGCTGTGTCCCCCACCCAAATCTTTTGTTGAATTGTAATTCCTATGTGTTAAAGGAGGAGCATGGTGGGAGGTGATTGGATTATGGGAACAGATTTCTCCATGCTGTTTTCATGATAGTGAGTGAGTGTTCACGGTATCTGATGGTTTAAAAGTGTGTGGCACCTCCCCCCTCATACTCCCTCTCTCTCTCCTACTGCCATGGGAAAGCATGCCTTGCTTCCCCCTCACCTTCCATTTATGATTGTAAGTTTCCTAAGACCCTGAAGTCATGCTTCCTGTTAAGCCTGCAGAACTCTGAGTCAATTAAACCTCTTTTATTCAGAAATTATCCAGTCTCAAGGAGCTCTTTATAGCAGTGTGTAAATAGACTAATGCAGAAAATTAACACCTGGAGAGAGGGTCACTGCTATGAAGACACCTGAAAACGTGGAAGTGACCTTGGAACTGGGTAACAGACAGAGGTTGGGACAGTTTGGAGGAATCAGTAGAAAACAGGAATATGTTAGAAAAGTTTGGCACTTCCTAGAGACTTGTTGAATTTTTTTTTTTTTTTTTTTTTTTTTTTTTTTTTTTTTTTTTTTTTTGTGAGGGGGTCTCCCCCTGTCGCCCAGGCTGGGGGGCAG